>NC_056744.1:460800994-460920994 GCF_019279795.1 Protopterus annectens | reverse complement strand
GGTTTTAATGGGGTGGAAACACATGGGTTTGGTTTCATTTGGGTTGAGGATCAATTGGGCGTCTGCTAGCCGTGATTCAAAAGCATTAAAGGATTCTTGGGTTATGGTTTTGGAGTTCTTGGAGGGTTGGGGCAGAGCAGATTACCGCAGAGTGTTATGGTTTTGGAGTTCTTGGAGGGTTGGGGCAGAGCAGATTACCGCAGAGTCGTCTGCATACTGGATACATGTGGAGATTATTGGTAAACAGGTTAAAAAGAAGAGGGATGAGAGTGGACCCTTGAGGCACACCCAGGGTTACTGGTAATAGGAGTGCTAGGACACTGTTCCACCGGACAACTTGTTGCCGATCAGTGAGGTAGTCCTGGAACCAAACTAGAGTTGGGTAACTTTGGTTGAGCTCAGTCACAGTGGTTAACAGTTTATTGTGCCAGACAGTATCAAAAGCTTTCGATAGGTCTACAAAGATAGATGATACTAGGTTGCCATTGTTTCTATGTTGACTGATGGTGTTTGCGAAGCTAATGAGGGATGTGGTGGTGCTATGACTGGGGCAGAAGCCATGCTGGGTATTGGTGAGCAGTTTATTGTCTAGAAGATAGTATAGTATTTGAGTGTGCATGCACTTTGAGAATTTTTGACAGAGGGAATAGGATTGCAATGGTTTGATAGAAAAAACTTTGGAAGGTCCACCTTTGTGTAGCGGAATGATGTGTTCAATTTTCCAGAGGGTGGGGTTGTGTTATTCAGATAGGAGAGACTGATTAGCAGGGAAATTGGATAAGAGATGGCTTCAGCTGCCATTTTTAGATATACAGTGGGAAATTTTGTCTGCTGCTAGAGTTGTGGATTTTAGCTTGAGTAAGTATTTGAGGCTGGTGTGGGTTGGGACTGGTTGTACGGTGAAAGTGTTGTTTTTATGTAGTAGTTAAATGAGAAGAGGTGTAGGGCAGTTTTTGCTAGTGAGGGTTTTAATGGAGTAAATGAAATATTTGTTAAACTGGGTGGCAGTATTTTCAAGGGGGTTACTGGTAGTTGGGTGGGGGGTCCTAGTTTACCCTGGTTGCAGTATTTTGTTTATTGTGGACCAGAACTTTTGAGGATTGTTTTGGTACCTGGCTTGTAGGTTGGTACAGTAATTCATTTTGTCCAGTCTTGTTTGTTTTTGTTTCGTAAGTGGAGGAGGTATGTTTGGCATTTAACGGTTGATTTGTTTTGGGTCCATTTGTACCATGCTTTGCCTCTTTCTTTTAGGAGTATTTTTGTCTGCTTGGAGAGCCAGGGGGAATAACTGGACTTAGGGGGCCATGCTACTGAGGATTTTTAAAAATGTGGAGTTGAAGTAGTTGACTGCACTGTAAAGGTTAAGAGTTTTAAGGGGTTTCTAATTGTAGAGCTTGAGGGATGACATGAAGTCTTGAAGCTTGAAATTTTGGTGCTTCGTATTTGGCAAATAGATTGTTTTTGCAGGGTTAGCTTGATGACGGATAATGTATGTTGGGAGGTGGTCACAGAGAGTCGGGGAGTCTACCTGCATGATAGGAAAGAATGGGGTAGTTGATGAGAATCCAGTCAAGGATTGATTCCTTATTAGATACTTTATCTGTCCTTGTTGTGGATTGAATTAACTGGGTGAAGCAACGGAGGCTGATATGATTAGTTGGATGCTCAGAGTTGCAGGACTACCAATTAATATTTAAGTCCTTTAGTATGATGGGCTCTTGGGGGGGGGGTATTAGTAGCCCATTGTAAGATGGATTCAAGTTTGTGTGCATTACCACCAGGGGGAATATAGATACCAAAGAAGTTAATGTTTTGTTAGGATCGAGTTTTTTTTCTAGCCAGTAGTATTTCTGCGTTAGACATATTTGGAGGGTTAAGGTTGATGATATCTATTGCAAGGTGACTTTTGAAGAGTAAGGCAATGTCTCCACCTCTTTTAGATTTCCTACCTTGTCTATAAAATGTTATAGCCAGTGGGAAGTATCTCATTATCTGAGATGTCTGGTTTAACCCAGGTTTCGGTTAGAAGGACAAGTTGGAGGGAGTATAGAGATAGGGTTGCATGCAGTTCCTGAATTTTATTAAGTATGCATTTTATGTTTATATTTATTATAAGCAGGTCATTTCTTTTTCTGGGGAGATTAAGAGGGGACTGCCTAGCTGTTCTAATTTATTGATCAGTGCTTTGTGCATGATCCTATCAAAGACTGAATTCCACAAACTACAAAACAGCACACTTTCATTCATAGCTGTGACTATGTTATTATACAACATCATGTGATTGGTAGTTATAGATCTATTTTCCAACATATGCATGCTGATTTGCAGCTTCAAGCCACAAACTTTCCAATTCTGGCAATAATTTATCCAAAATAACTTTCTTCACTGTTTTTCCACAGCAGGTGGACATATTGGCCTATATGACTGAGGGTTTGCCATATTCCCCTTTCCCTTGAAGATGTATTTAATAAGAACAGGTCTGCAATCTTGAGGAAACTGGCTATGTTTAAATGATCTAGTGAATAAACAGATAATTTGGAACTGTAAGTGTTCTTAGGTCATTATTACTGATTCAGTCTCCTCCTTGTGCTTTGTTTTGGTCCAGTTTGCATAGTTCTTTTTCCGGTATAATCTGACTTCTGTATCGGAAGGTAGCTGGGTGTTATTAACACAATTTACTATCCGCTTTGTGGAGTTAAACTGTTTTGCATAAGATTTTGTAACTATATCTATATTCTGTTCTTTTTGTGAATAAATTTTAGAATCCCCACACATTTTATTGGATTATTGTCTTTATTCCTAGTGTATTTTATATACATCTATTACGCCATTTCCTATTATGCTAAGTATCGCTATATACATTTTCTTCAAAATTTTTCCTGATCCTGTTTCATACTATGTTTAATTTTACAGAAAGTATAGGACTGAGGAGAAAGCAAAAACTTTCACTGACAAAAGAAAAATGGTGTAGGACTGGGGCTTTAAAGCCTGCAAGTTATTTCAGTGCTAATTGTAGTTAAAAATGAGTTACCTACATGCTGTTACATAATATTCATGACCTGAACAAGTGTCAAAGTCCTGGGTCCTGCCACAACAGAACAACCCAGCTACTCGGTGTCAAGGGTATAAATGAAGTTATTATTTCATCAAAATGAAGATTTGATTTAATTTTTACTCGCATAAAACTGATGCATGCATCCTCTTGACATTGTTTTCTAAAATGGTTAAACAGGGTGAGCCTTGAACAGCAAAGTCTAAGTTCTAGCTGTTAGCACCTGGGGCCTGGATTATCTAAAAGGTTATTATGTCATTGACTATCATGTCTGAAGTTCACTAATTGTACTTCCAACACCTACAAGACTCATCCTATGGATCAGTAAAGGCCATCAACAAATGGCATTTATTCTGCTGTTTCACAGAAAAAGAGAATTAGAAAACCAAGCAACATATGACACACTTTTTGGAACCTCGCAGTGGTGGTGTTGCGGTAGCGTTGTCGCCTCACAGTAAGACGCTGTCCAGTTCGATTCTCAGCTAGAGCGTCTTCTGCGTGGAGACATGTGTGAATGGGCGTACCTTCGTTGAAGGTTATGAGTCAGGCCTGGTAAGCTGGTGCGTAAAAATCAACCGCCAATCATTAGCGGACCGGAGTTCCGCTGTGGCAACCCCTAACAGGGAAAATCCGAAAGACACAAACAAACAAAAAAACTATTTATAACCAGTTTTGAAATATCATTTATGCTGTGTCTGTGTGCATTCCATCATCATGATGAAAAGTGCACAGGTTTAATGAACTTCAATTATCTGCACAAGTTACTGTTTACACTAAAATGAATCTAGTGAATTGTGAAATGTTTTCATTGTTAAAAAACGACACGACAGTATAGTGCAAACTGCATCGACTTTAATGTGCAAAAAAGTCTAGTATATTTTTCCTATAGAGTTAGAGTTACACATATTGCACGCCAATATACACTGCAAAGAATGAACATGTAAAGTAATAAAAGCCATCTATGTAGCTGTTATTGTATAAGGTGCGTTTTTGTGCACTTTTTCCAAGTATAATTCTGTATGCATTCCTGCAAAAAAAAAAAACAACAAATCTAAGAAACATTTATTTATTTACAATTACTGAATAACACTACTATATGGATAAAATCTAGTACTATTACAAGTCTGCCCCTTTCCCCATGCAAATCAATATGTGAAACATCTGCTCAAATTAATTGGAACTTTATTATATAGCACTAGCTCTGCAATACTAAGGTAGCCTTTCTGCTAACAATATTTGTAGGATAGATATATTCTATTCAGGTGGGAAACAGTATTTTTTCAGACCATATGTGCAATAATTTGGCATTAAACCAAAATTAAAAATGTTATATATATATATATATATATATATATATATATATATTTCTCCTTTGTATAAATGGCATATTTCAAAAGTGCCAAAAGCAAACATGCAACAATGGTTATCTAAAAACAAAACTGTACAAATTTAACAGTGAGATGTGTCTGTCTTTCTAAGCAGCTTGTCTGCTTAAGTACCAGACATTGAATAGTATTTCAGTTTCGTTGGCTGCTCTGATAAGGAATGGTACACCAAAAAGGCAAAGTTTGCAGACTATTTTTAGCAATAAGGATCTACACTACTACAATGAGAGACCATGGCCAGTATTTGTAGTCATTTGCACAATTGCAATAGGGTATTCCTGCTGTTTACAAATCAGTGTAGCAAGGGTGAGATTCAGAGGAAATTTACACTAATGCAAAATGCCCAAAATGAGATGCAAATAAGAAATTTTGTAAAGCAGTCTATACTAATGAGGTGATCTTGTGATACACAGTCCAACATCCACACAGTATGCATATCCACTGTTGAAAGTGATGCTACGCCTTTGATATCAGAGTTGCAGTCCACAAACTTGCCCCAGCTATCCCTTCAGTAGTTTGTCCAAATATGCACAAGCACGTCCCCGAAACAGAATTCATTTCCCCCAGCAATCCCTTTAGTAGGTTGTCTAAATATGCACAAGCACTAAAATGACACAAAATAAATTATTTAACCAAGCAATCACTTCAGCAGTCTGACCATGTTTGCACAAGCACTTCACTGACACCAAAATGAAAAATTCCTCCCGTGATCTCTTCAGTAGTATGTCTAGGAAAACACAAACACCAAGATGAAACATTTCCCAAAGCAGTCTCTTCAGTAGTGTCACCAAGAATGCATAAGGACCAAAATAAAACATTTCCCAAAGAAATCCCTTCAGTAGTTTAACCAAGAATGCACAAGCACCAAAAAGAAACATTTCTTTAAGCAATCCCTTCAGACGTTTGTCCTTTCCTGCACAAAAGCTTTACTGGCACCAAAATGAAACATTTCCCCCAACTACCCTTTCATTAATTTGCCCATGCCTGTAGAAGCACTTCATTGAAACAGAAACAATCATTTCCTCCAACGATCCCTTCAGTAGTTTGTCCATGTATGCTGAAGCACTGAAATACGATAAAAAATGTAAGTCAGTAATTGTACTTTCTTTTAAAAAGTTTGGCAGTGCATATTCCTGTTTTCCCCTCCCCTTGCAGTTCCATATTCTCATGGTAAATTACTGCTTACTGGCCTATGTTCAAGGCTATTTACATATTTAGAAAGCAAATTAGGTCCTTTTTTTGACTAATCTTTTTAATCCTACTGATACACAAATGTGGAATGCCGCTTATCTGTGTATTAGCAGTCCACCTACTGCTTATGCCTTAAGCATGTTAGGTTTTTGCAATAGGGAGGCATGTTTAACAAAACACCTCCACATTTTTGTAGTCATCCTGAAAGATATGATTTGCATAGCCATGTAGTGTCACTCTTCATGCATTACCACTATGAAAATGTGAAGGGCTGGACTATGAATACCACCCCATTACTCAAGTCAAATTACTTCAAAAAAATGATTTCTTAAATACAGGCATTCCTCAATGGCCCAAGATAATGAAACCAGTCTCTACTCAGAGTGCATGCTGAAGGTATCCAAATAAACAAACCTGTGCCAATTTCATACTAAAACTATTATCATTCTTGCCATGCATATTGAAAACATAGCTGTATAAGGACATTTACCACAATCAGTGCTATGTTTTGTATAGAAGCACCTAGTTTTAAACTCTCTTTAGTTACGAACTTGCCATACATTTAAACAAAACACAGTAAACATTCACTCCTAAGTAATCAAAAAGGGGGCAAGTCCCACAAACATCCATGAGGATAATACAACCTAACTCCACAGCTGCACAGACACAGAGAAAGGCGTATAAATGGCAGTGTGTAAAACTGATCTGGTCATTCCCCTCCTCTGTAGTTATACTACCCAAGAAAACACTTGACACTGGATGTTTATGTCATCCTTTCGGTATGGAACACTGCCCCCTTCAATAAGATGGCATTTGAACATGTATAACAATTCACTAACTGAGAATCACTGAAATTCGACTGGAACACTGAGACTTTATAACTTGCAGTGATTCCATCAATACAAACAGCCAGTTTCTGTGTCACAAAAGGATAGAGCAACTGTAACCCAGGTGATCCAGGTTCAGTCAACAACTCCGGCACTGCAGGAGCCATCTAGGGAAGGAGATGAGTGTAGGGCCATGGCCCACCCATCTCTCCTGGGGGCCAGGATAGACGAGTATGGGTGCTTGGTGAACATACAGGGTGGTGCAATTTCTTTGCAGAAGTAAGGGGGCAACTGATCCAGTGAGCCCACTGCATGTATCATGAATTGAGTGTGTACAAATGGATGTTGGTCATAGAGAAAAAAATAACTTTGAACCACCCTGATGGCTGCATAAATGATGGCTTCAAGTTCTCCTGGTCGACTCAACCTGGTGATTATGGGGAATCAATGGGTTGATTGTCCAGGAGGAGGCTGATAACAGTTATGGAGTGAGGGGGGAGGACAAAAATATAAAAAAAATAATTTCACACATTAAATAAGAGGTCACTGAAAAACTACTAACTTGGCAACTTTGCACCCATTATGGTATTACACTAGTTTAGGGGCTTAAAAATAAGTCCACTTAGGATATAGGCAGATGACTGCATTTGAGAAATCTGCTCACTGACTGATTCACAGCCAACCCGCAACTGCCCCAGTCAAAGAGTGGAAAGCAAAGCAATGCCAGGCAAGAGTTGTCCAGAAGGAGGGCATCCACCATCATTGTCAAAACTAGATTGTGATTTCCATTATGTAATGACGTTTGTGTTCCCCTTTACCCTCGCCTTATTTAAATAAAAAATGCCACAGTAAGACACACCAGCAAAGGTATACCCAGCATAAACTATGTAAGCCATAGTTTTTGAAGTGGTGGCATTTTGCCACCTTAAAGATAACCAGTTTCTTATAACTGAAATAAAAATGTACCACTGAATCAGAAAAGCAGTTGTATGCATAATGCTTAGATATCAGCCCCCAAATACCAATGTTTTATCAAAATGCGTTTCAAACAGGCAAGCACAGAAATAGATGTTAGTTGCTTTAAGGAGGATGTACTAACCAAATGACTACGCTAATTTAAACTTCCAAAATGCATGAATACTGTAAGTTGGAGAATTTCTTTAAAGACTTAAATTGAAGCAAAATGAGGTCGAGATGACATATTTATGTAAATAGAATCTATTAAGAACATTCAAGCATAAAACTAGAAAGATAAACACACTGCTCACCGAAAATGTTTAAAGTCGGGGACAAACTTTACATTTTCGTTGAGCAGCGTGTTTGTTGTTCTACAATTTGATTACCCTGCCAAGAAATGCGTGTGTGTATATACATAAATTAAAGACATTTCCCTGTTCAGGAGGGACGGCACGAACTTGTTACAGCTACAAAACTTGGCAATACATGTTAGTTAGTTTCCTCAAAGCTGAATAAAACAAATGTCTCACTTTACGTTGTTACACGTACTCTTTCAATAAATAACCAAAAATGTTTACCATAACCAAATTCAAAAATTTCCCAACTCAACACATACAGACAGGTTTCTTCAAAGTTTTTCGTTGTACTCACCACTTAAAATTCCCTTCACCATTATAGTCAACATCTTCCTGTATCCATTGTAAACACTCCTGTATCCAAGGTGTGTTATCGCGGGAATTTTTGAGTCTAACTCCAGTGAGTTAGTCTTTTCTTCGACAGTCGTGTTTCGTAGAGTAGTTAATATAGGTTTTTAATGGCGTCTTCTTTTCGTTATACCTTTGTTAAACAAAAACAGCGTCTAGTGTTATTTTTTTAAAACTTTGTATGTTGTTTAGCGTACAGTGTTAATTACCCTTAAGCTGGTTTCCATTTGATCACTGTGCTGTTTTTACTCACATCATTGCCAGTTCACTTTACTCTTGGAATCAGTCAGTTGTACCTGTTTGTACAGCATACCTCAAAACGTCTTTCTCTAGAAATCTCAACAAAGCCAAAAATAGGGAGGAGGGCAAAAGACCAAAGATGGGGGCAATTGTGTAAAAATTATTCAGTGGATGTTCCACTCGTAGTTCTATATCGAAACGATTTAACTCGCATTCGTTGTTAAAGGCAGAATCGTATTTATGCGTCACAGTAATCGTTTTAAAACCATAACGCAACACATTAGCCGAAGGTGACCATTTTGTTACAGGACCTAAACTCTGACACTTGAGGGCCGTCCTGTGAAGCCAGGTCTGCAATCCCATTCTCCCAGCCCCCATGGGAGTGGAGATAGGTCAGCCATGTCATCTCGCACCCGGCAGGCAGTTTGGCCTCCCGTCCTTCACCAGGCACTGCGGGGATGCCACTTTGAATAGCACCACCCAGGAGGCAAGAGGCCACATTCCAGAAGGCTTGAGGCGATGCACATTCGTCGGACCCTGACACCGTGGGGGTGATAGACTGAAGTTTGTTTGTGTCTTTCGGTTTTTCCCAGTTAGGGGTCGCCACAGCGGAACTCTGGTCCGCTAATGATTGGCAGTTGATTTTTACATACGTACCGGCTTGCCAGGCCTGATGCACAACCTTCAACGAAGGTACGCCCATTCACACGTCTCCATGCAGAAGACGCTGTAGCTGAGAATTGAACCGGACAGCGTCTCACTGTGAGGCGACAGCGCTACTGCAGCACCATCACGGTGAGAGACTGAGGTGTGTCGCAAAAAGTACAGAGATGGGGGGACCTAGGGCCATCTCCCCAGTGGGTTTGAAAGCCCTAGGTGCAAGACAAAGTGGAGAACCGGTGTCATGGAAGTCTGGATGAGGGACTGTCTGAGGCTTCATGGCCTAGCAGAGTTCAATGGGAGGCTCATAGAGCAGGTATAACACTGCATGATTTGGCAGCAGTTAGGTGATACGTAACCCTGGAAAAGCGCTCTCTCCTGGGTAGAAGTGGAACCTCCGTGGGGGTCAGTCCCGATGAAAGTCTGGAAGGGAGAGAGTGGTGGAAAGTGACTGGTACAGGACAGCTCTCACCTGGGTGAGGGGGTATGGACCATGCCCCTTCTGGGATGGAAGTCTGGAAGGGGGAGAGAGGTAGATAGTGGCAGGGCTAGGCGAGCTTTTTGTGAGGGGGGTCAGGCAGAGCTCCCACACTGGAATTCCTTAAGGGAGCGCCAGGGTGGACAGCAGCAGGGCCTGGAGAGCTCCTGCCTGGGTGAGCAGGGTCAGGCACATCCCCACCCCATGGTGGAAGTCATTAAGGGAGCAACTGGTGGACAGTGGTGGGGCCTGAAGAGATCCTGCCTGGATGAGTGGGGTCAGGCAGAGCTCCCCATGATGGAAGTCTTTGATGAAGCACCAGGGTGGATGGCAGAGGGGCCTGAAGACCTCCTGCCGGGGCGAAGGCATCCAACTTCACCCCATAACCGACCGCATCCTTGAATAATCTCAAAGTCCGCAGAGCTGCTCTGGATGGGAATGCAGGGGGATTCTGAATCCTTCATGAGAGTGGATCTGCCCCTCAGCGGCCGAGGGGAGTTCTGGAGGAGCAGACAGGACTGGAGGGAAGCTCCCCTGAGAGGGTCTGATGGCATGAGCGATCCGGCATGATTTTGCAGCCTGCAGGAGACATGCAGGCGGCGGATTCCCCTGACATGGGGGGGGCACAGCTGGGGAATGCCTCTTGGCCAGGTCGAAGGGGAGGACTGTAGGGTTTGGCCCTGACAGAAATCAGTACGGGAGCGCCAGGCAGATGGGTGTAGGTCCTGAAGAGCTCCTGCCTGGGTGAGTGGGGTCAAGCAGACCCCCCCTCCCACAACAGAAGTCCTTGAGGGAATGACTGACTGATGGTGTCAGGGCCTGGAAGGCTCATGCCAGGGCAAAGGCATCCCACCTTGGCCCATACCCAATGGCATCCCTGAAAAATCGCAAAGTCCCCAGAGCTGCTTAGGATGGGAAAGCAGGGGGACTGTCCACCCTGGGAAGCTAAGTCACCATTCAGACTGAGCGGTCTAAACTGGGACATTTCTGTGTCAAAAAGACAATGTTTGAGATTCTGGGACAGAGACTTCCAAACTGGGACTGTCCTGGAAAAACTGGGACCGTTGGTCACCTTGCATTAGCCATCATGTGAGCTTAGATGAAGTTGTTAGTAAGCCTTTAGTGGTGTTCTACATTATATGAGAGGTAGTATTATACTTTTTGGAGTTAGAAGGTTACTTGGCTAACCACCACAAGGGCCTTTTTAAGCCTAGCCATGCATCCAAATCTGTGACAAGTTGTGATATGCTTGATACATGTAAACGTGGGCCTGGGAGATGAACCATTTACAAGTTACCTGTTGTCCATTAGAGACATAGGTGCCAAACCAGGGATGAATTTCTGGTTTCCCATCCAATTGTCCAAGTTGCACTTAAATTCAGTTAGGGAAAAACTGCAATTACGTGAAATATTAACATTAGGAACATACCTCTCAAATGTCTATCATTGAGTTACTTTAATCCTCAATGATTTGCCAAAAAAAAGCAGAAAATTTTATGAGAAACAGACCAAAAATATGAATATTTGAGAAGTATGTAAAATAATGGAGGGATCTCATTAATATAGGCTCAGCACCTTTAAATTCTGTTCATTGCTTGATTGTAAAACCCAGTGTGGTGGATTAACGGGTAGTAGTCCCCTTTCAACCTTTCGGAAGCACTGTAATTATTTTTGTGCAATCCTCCATGAAGTTGATGTGATGCACATAAGTGAATCTGATGCCACTACCTTTTTTGGACTGCATTATGGTGCACTTTTTCATGACTTGGCACTTAACAATGGTGCAGATATTTCAGTGCTGCACGATCTTAATTATTTGCACCCATGAAAGTAGTGATGCTCTTTGTAACCTTTTTCCTCTTCCACCACATTACATCCCATATTTTTTTTTTTTTTAGCATTAAATCACTGTTGAAGTAGCCCAAACTTTTTGAGTTGTATCCTGTGAATGATATGAGCACTGGCCATCTTTTAAAACTTCGGGGCACCTTGTACATGCCCCCACTAATGTACGACTGAAGGGTAGCCATATAAAAGAAGCAGTTAATGTGCCAAAAGTTTTAGAGCTTTCTTGACGTCAAAATTTGCTCCCTCTGTGTGTTTCATGGAACTGATTGTCAGCTACTTATCCTTTAAAGCTGACAGATAAGGGTCCTCTTAGGAAAAACCTTCCACATTTTAATTTTACGAGGAACCTGGGTTTTACTGTGAATGTATTAATTTTATAGTGAGAACATTCATTTGTATGGACTGTCATGATGTGTAAGGGAAATTTTAACACGTGAATGCGTAAAAATAATTTTTTTAACTTATTTGCTACATATTCATTTATAATTAGTGATTTAGGCATAGGGTGCTGTGATTTTGGGAACTGTCTTTTTTATGTCAAAGTCATTACTTTTCTGTCGGGAGGTTTATTGACTCAGGCTCTACTGCACATCTTTCAGGCTTCCTTTTTGGCTAAAACATGGAGCATCTGCATTTCACATCAGTTCTTTCATAAGAAAATCTCATGTGTGTCTTCAAGTGTCAGGCTAGCTCCCTCCTTGCCTCAGCCATCAACAGGTGATGCTGCTGTGACTGGATTTGGTTCCTTGGACCTCTCATCACTGTCTCTCAGTCTGTTTGGTATGGTTTCTTGTGAAGCCAATAAGGAATGGGAGTTAGATACATCCTCTGTTTCTGTAGGATTATTCTCTCTGAACAAAGGAGAACTTCTCTTGTTGGTGTCAGGGGAAGGAGTGTGTAAAGATTTACTGCACAGCCAGACTAGTGTGCCTGATTCCCAGGATAGCACCTCTGCCATCTGCCATGGATTGGCCCTTTTCTAGAAAGTTTCCCAGGAAATGAAAACAAGTAATTAAAAATGTTTATTCTCTTGTTTCTTAAACTATAGACAAGGACGCTCTGCTGAGACTTGCTAAGGAATTACTTTCTGCTTGTAACATTTTTAAATCCTGTTAAAATAGAATAATAAAATAAGTGTCACTCACATTCTGACACTGATCCCCACTGAGAAGAGCCGGAAATGAAGGGAGTGTTTTTTTTTTTTTAGTACATTCCCTCAAGGTAAAGATTCTGATTTGGAGAAAAGCAGTTATTCTGATTTCCCTTCAGAACAGTTATCTTTTTCTGAGCCTTTTAATAAAAGGAAAGATTTATTTCAGTGGGAATGGAATTAAATCCCTATTTGTCAGCAAAATAATTATGAGTTGTTGCATCTGGATATACCATAGCCTGCAGCCTGTTTTATCAGCATTAGAGCATGTTTTGTTGATAGGTTCCATCATGTGAGATACACTTCTGTTCCCGATAGTCTGTCCAAAGTACCTCTGACTCATAAATATCTATTTTTTTAATCCTAAAGCAGACGGTTCAGTTATTTTGTTATGTAAAACTTCTGTTAACATTCCCTCTTCAGAGATTAAAAATCCATCAAATTCCTTAATTTCTGTTTTTATGTAACTGAACACTCCTTAAAGTTCTCTTACGTTTGTGCTCATATTGTCTCCAAAGCTGCTGTTACTAGGTCAGATATGGGAAGATTTGTTTGGTTACATTCTCAAAACTCACCAGAAGATGTTGAGATTGTAAATTCTCCCCTAGACAATGATGTTCTGTTCGGCCTTTCTGCTGCTAAGATCCTTAAAAAAATTCAATAAAAGAGGGAAATAGAAAATGAAGGTTGGAAATTTTGAGTCGCCCCTTGAATCAAAGTTCACTGAAAACATTCATTCTAACTTAGGAACCCTTTTCCAGCAGCACTTTAAGGAGCAATGTGCTAACAAACAGGATACTAAAACGCACTGATAAGGAGACTCTAAAATGTAAGGGAAAGCCTCCCAGAATCAAAGACAGTCAAAAAATGTCAGAATAACTACTTGCCGCTTAAGGTCCCCCCACCACTACCCTGGCAGTCTATCCCTTAGTCTAGAGTTTCATCTTTCCCAATGGCATCAGATTTTCTTAGGCAGATGGGTTCTAAGAATCATCCAACAGAGATACAAATGGCAGTGGAAGTCCCTTCCTCCTTTCAAGGAGACTTCTCCTCATCCTGAAACCAAAACATCACTGTTTCCTCCAGTTTTGAATCACACGTTGTCCGGGGGGGGGGGGGGCAAAGGATTAGTAACCTCAGATCAAATAGGTAATGGTATTTATTCAAGGATTTTTCTGATGCCAAAGATTGTTGGAAGTTGGAGATCAGTTCTAGACTTTTCCTTTCTTAAGCTCTTTGCCACAGTCTGAAAGTTCAAAACATTCTTCCCAACCTTGTAACTTGTCCCCCCCCCCGTTTCTTGGTAACATTCCTATTGGCAAGGAATTCAGACTTTAACATTTTCTGTTTCTGTCTTATATTATCAGTTGTTTGTCTTACCCTTTTGTCTGCTGCACCAAGGGATTTACAAAGTATTTGGCCCAGTAATTGCTTACTGCAGTCTTCTAAGAACATACATATTTCCATATTTGGACAGTTATTATTAATGTATTATATTATATTATTAAATTATATTTATTTTATTTATAATATATATAAATAATATTTGGACAATTGTGTTGTATTTTCTGACTGTTTTACTAATTGCCAAGAAGCTCTTTCTGTCTGGGGTTTCAACTGAACTTACAAAAATCTTGGATCAGTCTGTCAAAACAGTTTTTCTAGGATGTCTTATAGATACTCTCTAAGGAAAGACTTTTCTTCCTTATGACAAAGTAGAACTGTACATAGAAATTTTCCTGACCTTTTCCCACTAGTCCCTGACATCTGACAGGGAATTTCTCAGGATTCTGGGTTCCATGCTTCTGTGATTATCATGATTGCCTTGGTCTGAATTTACATGAGAAAATTCAGTGAAACCTCAAGAGTCTGGTCTTGGCATCATCACTCTTTGTCTTTTCAGATCCCAGTGCTAGGATTTATAAAAAGGGAGACACTGTGGTGGGTAAACCAGTTTGACTGACAATCCTAGTCTACCTTTTTCCCTTCTGACTCCTTCAAAGCTTATTATAACAGATGCCACAGACTTTGTTGGGGGGGGGGCTGTATTCAATGGGATGAAAGTAAAAGTTCTGTGGAGCAAATGGGACAGGCAAAAGCAGAAAAACATCAAAAAGATGTTGGCAGTAATTGTGTTTTAAAGGCCTTAGACTATCTTTGGACCTTGTGCAAGTTATCACAGAGAACACCACAGTGATGTAGTATATATACAAACAAGGGGGTACCAGCTCATTCCCTTTGCAGACTGACTATGATGGCCTGGGAGGTAGAGTTTCAGCTTAATTTGACTCTTCAGGCTTCTTACATTCTGTCAGAGCAAATCATTATAGCAGAGAAGATCTTCATGAATGGAAACTACACTTGGGAGTCTTGGAACTGATCCAACTGTGGAAAACACCTCAACTAGATCTCTTTGCCTCCTTTTAAACAGACAGCTAACAAATTCTACTCATGTATTCCTTGCAAACAGGCCTGAAAGGAAGATGCTTTCTCATTCAAATGGATAGGAATGTTTATCTATGCTTTTCTACCCTTTCCGCTGGTATTCAGGGTTTTTCTAAAGAACCAGAGGAACTCGTCAAAGCTAATGGTGGTGACTTATTTTTTTTCCCAGGCAACAGTGGTTCTCACTTTTTTGAAAATGGCCAAGGGAAACTGCTACATGCTTCCTCACAGACAGTATTTACTCACTTAAGGAAGAAGATATTTGATAGACTCCAATTTAAAATCTCTCCAATTGACTTCCTGGATGACAGAATTATGATACCTTTTAGGAACCTTTTTTCTGAGGACATACAGGCGGTACTAAAAGAGGCAAAAACAAACTGCTACAAAGAAATCATATATGTGTAAGTGGAAATGATGTCCTAGTTGCTGACAAACTAAGAACCAGGATTCTTTCAAAACCTAGATACTTCTACTTAAATAATATTTGTATGAATTATTATCATCTGGCCTTTCTTGCTCTTCTACTAAGATTCATCTTTCAGACATTTCTACTTGTCTACCATTGGATCTACACTCCCTCCCTTTTTTCCTGTTCTTAAGTCAAGCAATTTTTGAAAAGGTTTTCCATATTCTTCTGCCTCAAAAACAGGTGGCTTCTCTTTAGGATCTTACCTTTGTGCTTAAAAAGTTAACACTTCTTTCATTTGAACCAGCTCATTAGGATGAATTGAGGTTATTCACATAGAAAACTTTCAGCACCATAAAAACAAAAGTGTGATCAGAATTAAATAAAATATGCCTATAGAGCGGATTCTTCTCATCCTTCAACTTAATATCACCGACATGCTTGGATATCCACTCTTTAAGCTGCCTGTTCATTTTGCCAATACAAAAAGTAGGACATTGTTGGCAACGGGCTATGTATATAACATTTTTCATTTTACAATCAGCATATAGTTTAGGGTTATATTCCTTTCCTGTTATTGGATGAATAAATCCTTACATTCTAGTTATGAATTTACACATGGTACACCTCCTGCATTGGTAGGTTCCAGTCTGTTCGACTTATACTCCTTTCACTTAGCATTGCCTCCACATAGCAAATGTCTCAAATTCTTATTATTTTTAAAAGAAAGTATTGGTGTATTGCCCATTATTCATTTGATCTCATTGTCACTAACCAAAATCTTCCAATTGCTACGTATAATGTCACATATAGATTTAGTGTCACTTGAATATGTTAAGTTCACTCTAACAGAAGAAACAGTCTGTTTACAGGTATTGGCATTCTGTGGGGCTTCAGCTCCCAGTTCTGATGAAAAGAATGGTTTCCCAATACCATCCCTCCAGAGCTTAATACTATCCATACATCGAGAAACTCACTTCCTATTGTAACCCCTGTTTAGGAATTGCTGTCCAAGATTACTCACAGCTGAAACAAAATCACTGTCTTTCGTATGGAACCTTGAACTTCTAAGCATCTGTCCTTTCACAATATTATCATATACATGATGAGGATGCATGCTGTCATAGGAAAGTAAATTATTACACTTACATTCCTTATGATGTATTTTTAGCGTCAATGCCAGTCTTAGAATCTAGCTAGTTACAGATTACAAGGGAGTAGCAATATGACATTAGAGTGATATCAAACCTCCACTCAAGGTGTTTACAGATGCCACAGGGGAGCAGGGCTAGGGGTTTATTTTCAAGGGCAGTGGTTTAGTGTGGTGTGGCTGACTGAGGTTAAGGACAGGATAGGTACTTTAATCACTGAGATGGAATTCTTCTCTGGTAGCAGCCTTAGAAATATGGGGAAAGCAAATGAAGTACAGGGTAGTTTAGCTTTGTTCGAATAATAGGAGCATAGTTCATATAGTGAACAATCAGCTAAGGGATAAATGAGTGTTAGGTAGAATGATGAGGCATTTTACTTTTTGATGCTTAACATTGAATTTGACTGTTAAGGCATGACACATACAGGGCATTGATAACTCATTGGCAGACTCCTTTTCTTATTTACAGTGACTCTAGTTCAGGTTGCTGGCTCTGAAAGTGAATCCGGTCCCAGATCAAGTGCCAGACCCATTGTAGGTCTTATGGATTGGCTAGAGTGACAGCTAATGTGTAATGCTTTCATTGGAGGAACAAGGGTAAGGTATAATAAATGTTTGCAGTAATTCTGCAAATCAGACTGCCCAGGGGTTGGGAACCAGCATGGCCAATTCCACAAGACCAAAGTAAACCATATAGTCTTTTAATGAAGGAAAAAGGATGGAGTTTAGGGTTAAAAAGGAGGACATTGTCAGCCTTGAACTGGTTTCATCAGGTTGCAAGGATGGAGGATTTAGCAAATTAATTTCAGGTTTGAACTATGTTTAGAGGTTGGGGAAGTCAAGCACCTAGGATGCGAGACAAAAGGTACCCCATAGGGCCATCAATACTATGCAAACTATGGATTACCATTCCAGAGGTGTACCCTTCATCTTATGAAGTAGCTTTATATGGGACCTTCAGCTGATCAGAGATCTTTCATCCAAAACGGAAGAAAAGTCAATGGATGGAGTTGCCATTGTTGCATGTACATATGTCAGGAGAGGATACTTGGGGTTTTGTAGCTAAATCCAAAACCAATGAGAAAGGGAAGGGTCAGTGGATAAGAGTGATCACCGCAAAAGTTTTGGAATGGAACTTGACTGCAGTGTTATTGAGTTATCAGAACTAGAGGAGTATGCAGGCAGGTTGTTCTTTTGTCACCAGCAAGGGGACCCTCTCATACAGTATCAAATCAGGGCAGTTTTGTGGGCAGCAGTGAAGTGATGTGGCTTGGAAACAGATAGATATTACATTAATTTTGAACAGGGGCAGCATTGTATGTACACAGAATGAGGACACCACTGTCCAATGTCAATAAGCTAGGTAAGTGGAAGTCCGATGCTTATAAGAGTTGTGATAGATGTGAACAGCTTTAACTCTTGTTTTTGTGTTACATCTCACTCGCCGTTGGATCAGAATTGCATTTAGATTGTGGGTCATTCATTTATATAGAGGCTCCATCATTGGCTCTTGGGCAGGTTGGATCATTTCCCCTGAAGGCAGAAACAAAACTTTTGTGAGATAATGTGGTTTTGGGTGACAGGCATGCAATGGCACTGACTTAGGACAGTGTTGCAGCAAGCAGCCAGGAAATGCAAATCCCTTGTAGCTATTGTGTTGCATTTGGGTGAGACTGATATTTCCCAGCTTCTGGTTAAGGAGCTGGTTGGCTTGATTACACAGGAGGTAAATATCTGAGTGGTTTGGCTGGCTACAATTAGCTATATTAGAAGCTGAAGTTAAGTACACACTTGCAGTTTTAAAGATAGTACTGTATTTTATTTTTCTGTCTATTTAATTGTTTAACTTAACTTTACCTGACTGAAATATTGTTTTGCCTGACTGAATTATTTTATATGTTGTCTGGCATTGCTTTCTATTCTCATCTGTCCTGAAACTGGGTTTTCCATCTATTTAATTGTTTCACTGAATATTGTGGTCTGTCTGTCCCTCTGGAGTTAGAGGGGGTTATTGCTGTTCTCACCTCTTTGTTATTCGATATTTAACTCTTAGCCTAGAGGGTTTCTCTCTGCTTTAAGTGTTGGGCACATAGCTGGGAATTTATTTTCTGCTCAATATCTGAGTGGTTTGGCTGGCTACAATCAACTGTATTAGAAGCTGAAGTTAAGTACAAACTTGCAGTTTTAAAGACAGTCGTCATCATCTTTGGCTGTTACCGTTAGGGGTCGCCACAGCGGATCATCTGTTTCCATTTCTTCCTGTCCTCTGCATCTTGCTCTGTCACACCAACCACCTCCATGTCCTCTCTCACCATATCCATAAACCTTATCTTAGCCTTCTTCTTTTCCTCTTACCTGGTAGCTTCATCCTTAGCATCTTTTTCCCAATATACTCAGCATCCTTTCTCAGCACACGTCCAAACCAACGTAATCTTGCCTCTCTGGCTTTGTCTCCAAATTTCCAACCTGGGCTGACCCTCTAATATACTTATTCCTAATCCTGTCCACCCTTGTCACACCCAGTGCAAATCTTAGAATCTTTAACTCTGCCACATCCAGCTCTAACTCCTGCCTTTTTGTCAATGCCACTGTCTCCAACCCATATAACATGGCTGGTCTCACTACCCTCTTGTAGACCTTTCCTTTCACTTTTACTGGTACTTGTCTGTCACAAATCCCTCCTGACACTCTTTTCCACCCACTCCATCCTGCCTGTACTCTCTTCTTCACCTCTCTTCCACACTCACCATTACTCTGAACTGTTGATCCCAAGTACGTAAACACATCCACCTTCGCACCTCTACTCCTTGCATCATCACCATTCATCTATCCTCCCTCTCATTCACACACATATATTCTGTCTCAGTCCTGCTGACCTTCATTCCTCTTCTCTCTAGGGCATATCTCCATCTCTCCAGGGTCTCCTCCACCTGTTCCCTACTCTCACTACAGATCACAATGTTATCTGCAAGCATCATAGTCCACGGGGACTCCTGTCTGATCTCATCTGTCAACCTGTCCATCACCATTGCAAATAAAGGGCTCAGAGCTGATCCTTGATGTAATCCCACCACTGCAGACCTCACCACTGTCACTCTACCCTTGTACATATCCTGTACCACTCTTACATACTTCTCTAACACTCTCGACTTCCTCATACAATATCACAACTCCTCTCTAGGAACCCTGTCATATGCTTTCTCTAAGTCTACAAGAACACAATGCAACTCCTTCTGACCTTCTCTGTACTTCTCCATCAACACTCTCAGAGCAAATATTGCATCTGTAGTGCTCTTTCCCGGCATGAAACCATACTGCTGATTACTAATCATCATGCCCCTTCTTAACCTAGCTTCCACTACTCTTTCCCATAACTTCATAATGTGACTGATCAATTTAATCCCTCTGTAGTTACTACAGCTCTGCATATCACCCTTATTCTTAAAAATCGGTACCATAGTACTATATTTTATTTTTCTGTTTGTTTAATTGTGTAAGTTAATTTGGCCTGACTGAATTGTTTTATATATTTTCTGGCATTGCTTTCTGTTCTCACCTGTCCTGAAACTGTCTTTCCCCCTCCCACCCTATTCTTGTGGTGTTGTTATAGTTGGTGGCTTTGCAGTTACCTGCCCCTACTGTAAATTTGATCTGGGACACCCCTCCCAGTCTAGTGTTCACTCTACTTAATACAGAGAGAACATTTGAGAAGGCCAACTCACTTCCTCTCTCCTTGCACTTTACTAAAAAAAAATTGCACTTTATTCATTTGCTTTTACTGTATTTGTGTTTCTTCCTACTTTATTTTACTTTTGCTGCCTGTTCTTAAAAGTACTTAATTGCATTTATTCTGCTGCATTTATTACTGCTTCTTAGTAGCCTGATTAAATTGTAACTGTTATTCTAAGCCTTTGGTTTAAACACTTGGGCTTCAGACAAGTTGTTTTACATTAAGAAGGTTTATGGTTTTCACTGTTGTGGCAGAACAGGTAGCTTACATCCTTCTAAGCTAGGAGTTGCTGATTGAAGGCTTAGTGTCTGTTATTCTAAAAGTGTATTAGTTCTGATTTAAGCACTTGGGCTTAGGGCCAGTTATTTTACATTAAGAAGGTGTGATCTGCACTCTTGTGGGAGGAGAGGGTAGATTCTGCCCTTCAGAGATGGGGGTTTCTGGTTAAAGGCTTATTGTGCCTGCTTATTTGAACTGTTTCTTTCTGAAAGTGGTACACTTTGTTTGCTGTAGCACAATACTAGATTCAGACCTGCTGAATCTAGCTTTTTTTGTATAACTTGAGCACTAATCCAGGCCATCTTTTTCTGGAGAAGGCTCCCCTGCACCCTAGTGGCAGGAGTATGCAGTTAGAACTTGTCTGATCGAAGACTGGTGGAACGGGGCTCAGTTTTTAGCTTTTTATTGGTTAATTGGTTCATTTGTTTAAATCAGTTTGCTTATTTGTTACTGTTACATTAAAAAAAATACACTTTATGCATCGCCGCTTAGCTAGGGTTAAAATATTCCCAGTGCCATAAAGTCTGCTCTTCAAATTTTCTCTTAGAACTAGCCAGTTTTTTAGTTTTAGCACTCAAATCTGTTTCTTTGAGTTCAGCACTTGTTCAGAACTCATTGTAAGCACTAAATAAGCTACAAATTACTACAGCACTCAACTTTCCTCAATTGTCTAGAGGAAAACTGTTTTAGTGTTTAATAAATAAGCACCTATCCAGGCAAGTCTATGAGTCAGGTCCCGGTGTTTTCTCCTGTCTACCTGATGAATCTGGGCATCTTGGGGCAATGCAGCAATTGCCTCATGTACACAGACAACCCTCTCCTCCTACCACCCAACACTGCAACCTGTGAGAGATGCATTTATATAGCTAAACTGGAAGCAAAGCTCTCTTCACCCAAGACTGGACTAGACAGTCAAGAGGAGGGGGTAAACACTTGCACCACACCACACTGATCACATAGTTCCTCAAAACCTACACCACCAAAACACACACATAGAATCACAAAACACACACCTACATTCATGGAGGCTCTCAAAAAAAATCTGCCCGAGCAATAGAGACCTCCAAAGCAGAAACGCAAGCAATCTCCACCCCCCAACACAACCCAAATGACACATAACCCACAAACTCAGTGTGCCACCCAACCACAGCCCATAAGGCATAACAAAGTACCCAACACTCTAGTCATAGGTGACTCTATAGTCAGGCACACTGATGTTCCACTCACCAGGCTAAACAAGGAGAAAGTTACTGTCAGCTGCCTGTCAGGTGCCAGGATCCACCACATAAAGCACGCACTCAGGTCACTCCACAACAAGTACAAATATGACTCTGTCATTGTCCATGTTGGTGTGAATGATCTGAGACATAACCCTATGGACTACATGAAAAGAGACATGGAGGAGCTCTCTGATCTTGTAGCCCAGGCAGGTATGACCCTAGCCCTGAGTAGCATCCTGCCATCACCCAGAATGATATCACAGTACAAGGACAAAATGATTGACTTCAACAATTGGCTAAGCTTCTGGTGTCATTCTAAGGGGATCCAGTATCTGTCTGCCTGGGATGACATGATCGACAGACCATGATGCTTTGCCAGAGATGGCCTGCACCTAACGCCCTTGGGATTCCGGATACTAGCTAAGGCTCTTGCCACCCCTATAGTGCCTTTTTAGGCAAGGTTCAAATGACAAATTCACCACCGTAACAGGTACAAGCAAGCACAATCTGAGGGTAATGCTACTCAATGCTAGAAGTCTAAACATCAAAACGCACTCACTCAAGGTACTCCTTAATATTGAGAACATTGACATCTGTGCAGTGACAGAGACCTGGTTCAAGGCTCCAGAGAGCACCCCTGCATTATCAGGCTATAATTCATACCACACCGTTCGGCTACCTAACCTGGGCTGAAACACTAAAGGTGGAGGTGTGTCCATATTCATTAAGGATATCCACACCTCCAGGCTAGTTGCTCAGCATAATGCATCAGAGGTTATCTAAGTGCAACTAACTCTGGGCAAGACCGCAATCCAAATTGTAGCTTGCTACAGATTGCCCACCATACCCCAGGATACCCACTCCTCATTTCTTGATACACTGGAAAATATTAGGGTACAACCCAAAACCCTAATAATGGGCGATTTCAACTACCCCACCATTAACTGGGAAAACTACTCATGTACCAACTCTTTTGCTCAACATTTTCTGGAATTCATAAATTCCAATGACTTGGATCAACTTATCCACACCCCCACCAGGGGCAGCAATATCCTAGACCTGGTCATTACCAACATGGATGACCGGTGTTCCACACTAGAGGTCAATTCCTCGTTGGTCAGATCCGACCACAAGCTAATCACCCTAGACATCCACATCCCGCCCCCACCCCCATTAGGGAAACCACCATAAAATATTTCTCCAAAGCCAACTTTACGCTTCTTAAGACCAGAAGTCTAAACCTCAAGATGCACGCCCTCGAAGCCCTCCTCAGTATGGAGAACATCGATGTCTGTGCTGTGACTGAAACCTGGTTCAAGGCTCCTGAGAGCACCCCAGCACTATCAGGTTATACCTCATATCGCGCTCGCCCCAAAATCCGGACCGACCACAAAAAAAAGGAGGGAGTATCCATATTCATAAAGGATACCCACACCTTCAGGTTAGTGGCAACGCATCTAAGCATCGGAGACCATCCAGGTGCAATTAACCATAGGTAAAACTGCCCTACAGTTTGTAACATGCTACAGACCACAGGAAACCCACACAGCCTTCCTGAAGACACTGGAGAGTATGAATGTCTCTCCAAACACCATCATATTGGGTGACTTCAACTACCCAAACATAGACTGGGAACATTACTCAAGCCCCAACACCCTAGCCAAAAGGTTCTGGAGTTCATAAACTCAAATGCTATGGAACAACTAGTCACCATTCCCACAAGAGGAGAAAATATACTAGACCTCCAGCCATAAACAAACTCTACAACAAGAGGAGAAAGCTGCTACATGAGCAAAAAAATCCAAAAGGGAAGGCATCTCAAAGAATGGTGACTTTTTGAAACAGTCACTAAGGCCATTGATGAGGGTAAGGCAGTTCACACAGCCTACCTTGACCTAGCAAAAGCGTTCGACAACTACCCCCTGAGGCATCATAGAAAGCTCACCAGCTTAGATGAACCCATATGTATGTCACAAGATGGGTTGCAAACTGGCTCTCAAGGACAGAACACACAGGGTTAGGAGTTGTGGCTGGTGCCATGTCCGGTCAAGTCCATGGAGCCACAGGCGGGCAGTTCCAGGCCTGGGCCCCTGGGCCCAGGCATTTACAGATAGGTCACATAAAAATGGAGAACAAGTGACCGAGCCATGGCCTTAAGCTAAATGCCAAAAAATGTATAGTCATACCTTTGAAAAAACAAGGTAACACTAATTATTACCATAGGTAAGTTATCAGGACCTGGGGACCCAAGTTTGTAGTAAACTCTTTGACACTGTCATTGTACCCCTGTACTTTCACTATCAGACCAATGATTTGATGAGTACAACCCCCCATCTGAAATGTACCCACCCGCCTGCAGCAGTTGGTCAAGAGAAATCTTGACAGTAGATGGGAGATTGTAGGTTACCCCGGGAAATCCTAAGGGGTGGTGAAAGCACACACACACTGGCTAGTTATAAATGCCCTAGGCAGGGCAGATAGCAGTATGAACCTATGAACCTATGACACCCATCCAGACGGACAATAGAGGTACGACTGCTGAATCCTACACAAATGCACTTTATAAACACTTACACAGTGCATTGACCGTGCTATTCTCCAAGAAAAAGGAAGCCAATCTGGTGGTCCCCTGCCATAAACAAGCTCTACAACAGAAAAAAGAAACTGCTGCAAAAAAAGAGTAAAATCCCATGACTGGAGGAACTCCCTGGTCAGCCTCAGTAAGAAGCTGAGATCCCTCATAAAATCCTCCAAAGCTAGTTACGAAAATAAAATCACCACTGTTTCTAAAGACAACCGCAAAGCATTCTATAGCTATGTCAAGAATTTCAGTGGTGGCAATACTCAGATCTGCTCTGAGTTACAGCACAATGGCACTAAATATACAGAACCAGCTGATATTGCCAACATCCTAGCAGATAGGTTTAGTGCTAACTTTAACCCCCTCTCACCCCCTAAAGGGCCCATCTCTATACCGTAAGAATGAAAAGTTCCTGTAATCACGGCTGCACAGGTAAAAACCACACTCTCCAGAACCAAGAACATAGCATCCATGGGACCTGACAACATCCCAGGCTGTGTTCTACACGAATTACAGAAGGAACTGGCACCCACCTAAGTATCATGTTCAATCATAGCCTCACTTCAGGCTTTGTGCCCACTGAATGGCGCACAGTGATGGTTTTCCCACTCCACAAAGGGGGATCCACCATGGACCCCGGGAACTACCGCCCCATTAGCCTGACGAGCCTGGTCTGCAAGACCATGGAACGTATCATCATGGAACATATAAACAAAGACATTGGTTGGTTCCTTCCTGTTCATAGGATTAATAGTACTAAGCTAACTGCCCTTGCGAGACATTTTAAGCCTAGCCAATTATCCCTTGGTAATCTAGAAACTCTGGACTCTACCCAGTTCGGGTTTGTAAAAGGCAGATCATGTCTCCTAAACCTGATAGACTTCTTTGATGCAGTCACCAAAGCCGTAGATGAGGGTAAGGTGGTTCACACAGCCTATTTAGATCTTGCCAAGGCTTTCAACACCATCCCCCACTCTGGAATTATAGATAAACTCACCAAACTAGGCATAAATCCCTATGTCACAAGATGGGTTGCCAACTGGCTCACTGACAGAATCCACACTGTGAAAGTAGCAGACTCCAAATCCGACTTCCGACCAGTGACAAGTGGAGTACCACAGGGTTCAGTCCTGGGTCCTCTCCTGTTTGGTATCTACTTCTCTGAAGACAGGCTAACACAGAAGGTCTTTGGCTAATGAAGTTTGCAGATGACTGCAAATGAAGAGCCATAATCGGAACTCCTAATGATGTGGACATCCTACAAAAGGGCCTCACTGAGACGGATTCCTGGTATCAAAGCCATGGACTCAAGCTCAATGCCAAAAAGTGCATTGTCATCCCTTTTGGTAAAAACTCTGTACCCATGAACTACCACATAGTAGGTAGTCTGCTTAACACTGAAAGTGTGATAAGAGACCTTGGGACACAGGTGGACAGTAGTCTCTCCTTTGATAATCACATCGCTACAGTAGTCAGGAAATCCTTCTACATGGCAAACCTCATCACAAGAGGTTTCTCAACAAGGAAAAAAGAGGTAATTGTTCCCCTCTACTCATCACTCATTAGACCCATTATAGAGTGCAATGCCCCTTTTGGTATGTACCTCACAAGACATCTACAACAACTGGAAAGGCCACAGAAATACCTCACAAAGAGGATTACAGGCCTCAAACAGATGCTCTACGCAGACCGTCTCAAAAAAACTCCAGCTTTACACCGTCGCATATTGCCTTCTCAGAGGCGATCTCTGCCTAACATGTCAAACCCAAAGCTGTTGGACATGCTCCACTTAAAGAAATCCCAATCCCTCCAAGCTACACGCTCTAAGGACTTAAACCTTGTCACCACAATAAACAGAACATGCTGGTGGGATAGATTCCTGTCCCACAGACTTCCCATACTCTGGAACAAACTACCTCTCTATATCAAACAAAGCTCCTCATTAGCACTCTTCATGAAAAATCTTGATGATTGGATGGGAAATAGGAAATTCACTCCGGGGATCACTTCTGGGGCACAGGGAAATAATTTTCTTGGGTGGCAAAAGCCAGGGTACCTTTTAAGCCCTAGGGCCAATAGCCTAGTACCTACCTATGAACCTATGAGTACTAGCCACAGGAAAAGGAAGGAAGGAAGGAAGGAAGGAAGGAAGGAAGAAAGTGGAGGGTGGCTAGGTCCATTGCAGCAGTAGAGAAGATGAGACATAGAGTAAATAATATGACTGACAAGTTATTAAGGAATTTCAGTGGCGTATACTTGTCTCACCTTGGTATTAAGGTCTTGTGGTCAGATAGATATGACAAGGATGGGGTTCATTTATCAGAGGAAGGTATGCAGGTTTTTTATGCATATTTACAGGTTGGTTTAGCAATAATGGGCCTACATTTAGGGTGTTAGGAAATTTGTTTGACAGAAGGCAGAAAAGGTAAGGGAGGCCAAGGTACATGGGAGGAGGTCTCAGGACTGTCCCAAGGAGCTGTTGCCAGGGACTACCCAGCCTGGCAACAGTTCCTTGGCAGATTGTAAGGAGGCCTAGAGGAATTAAGTGAAATTATTATGCTGTGGGAAATATGAATCAGAAGGGTCAGATATTGATGATGCTGTCTATTGCTCTGTAGTGTTTAAGGCACAGCTATGAAGTAAACAAATGTCCTCTCTGAAATTCCTGCCATGTGCGCATCATCAAAGAATTGGCTTCAATCAATTAGGTGTAATTGGCAGTAACTGACAATAAACACATGGCTGCAGCTGTTTAATCTGTTCGATGTCTCTGTGTTTCATTATTATAGTAATGGTGATACTCAATTGTTATGTAATGTGTTACTCATGGCTCAGTACACTACTGTTACAGGTAGATGAACTTGATCATTTGTGGCTTGTCAGTTTAGTAAAGGGCAAGGGCAGCTGTACTAATCTCTGACAACGACTGGCTAGCCAGGTTGCAGTAAGCAGCCATTTGTCCAAGGCAGTTCAGTTCAGTTCAGAAATAGGTGTGAAAGGGAGGTAGGATGACCAGATAGGGTCAGGATATATCAGAAGGGTTGGGGAGGGGAAAGCTAGCTGGGGAGGTATTGAAAAGGCCAGGAACAAAGCAACATGGTCTTTTTATTCCTACCTCTGCAGCTTTCTCTACCTGACCCACATTCTTGTAAAAGCAGGGGAAGGTTAGAAGCCAAGGGGTTGATAAGGTGCCCAGTGACCTACATAGGTGATTGCACTAAGGGTCATGAAATGATTTGCTGTTTTTTCCCACTGGGTTTTTCAGGTTTTCACCTTCTTTGGGTGAGTTAGACAGATTAGGCTAGGCTGTCACATTCATGTCTGTGAAAAGCAATGGAGGCCAAAGTAGTTGGGGTGGCAGGTCTCAAGACATAGGCAAACAAACATTAACAGAAAAGAAAACAAACCATATGAACAATTTTTTATTTGCCTACAGTACATCACATCCTTTCCTTCTTTGTAAACATAATCAATCCAACATTACATAAATTAACAAATTCCTGCCTTCTCTTAAACCTCACTGCTCCTTGTGAACATTATTCTGCATGCATTGTTTCACAATTTCAATTTATTTTCATGTAATTTTTTTCCTTTCATTTCCTAAAGATCCCACTTCCAGTTATTTTATCTCTCTTAAAATACTCAGTACTTCAGATACAGTTGGTTTAAACTTTGATTTCCATTTTCTAGTAATTGCCTTTTTTGGCAGCCAACAGAATTAAACTTAATAAGGCCTTACTATGTCTATGCAATTCACATCCTGTGTCCTATCTCAAAATAAGCATTTATTTTCATACAGCCATTTGCTCACCCAATATCTTTCGTAGAGTACTATTGGATTTTTAAAAAAATCTGCCAACTTATTACACTCCCAAAACATTTGTTCCCAGTTGCCTCTTCTCCATCACACCTCCAACATTTCTTATCTATCTGAAGAAACATTCTTTAGAAGTCTACTTGTCATTTAAAAATACCTTTGCAAACACTTCAAAGCAAAGATTCTATCCCTTCTGGACTTTGTTGCATACTTGGGAGGCATACAAATGTCCTCCCATCGTTCTCTTGTAAATTGCTTTTCCAGCCTCTTCTGCTTGATTCTTATAATTATCATGCAAAATATTTTATATGACAAACTAATTGGTCACGGTTATTCCTGAACATATGTCGTTAATAATTTTCTTACTAGTATTGTAGACTCAGTATTGTTCCAACCTGTTTCTGGTTAATTCATATCCCAGGATACTATTTTTTTTCTCACAAGTGTTTTATGGAAGAAATGTTTTAATTCCTCTGGGTCATCAGCACTTGACTCTTATGGTGTATGCACCCCAACAATTATAATCTGTTCCAGAGTTGTCTTTATTACCACTGTTACATAATCTATAATAATGGTATTATTGTCAAAGATATAATAATCACAAGTCTCATAAAATCTTTAATCCCTATCACAACACCTCCATCTGATTTTTGTTAGACTGTCTATTACAGAATAAAATACAAACCCTGAAACAACTGGTTTCCAGTCATTGTTCCTTAACCATGTTTCACAAACAATGACATAAATCTTGTGTGAGTGTAGCCTATAAAAATATATTACTAATAGTCCTAGAATTAAAACCACCAGAGATAAATCAAATTTTGCTGTCATTTGTTAAATTTTTGACATGGCAACAATCCTGTTTTAAGCCAGTCAAATATTGTAATATATTGCTGCAAAAGTTCTATTTCCTTGCCTTGACAACTGCATGCCATCATTTCTCAATACACATGTGTTAAAATTAGGCTTGGGTGCTCTACACATTTCAACTTTTGAAAACTGTCTGTTTCTTTCATGTAGGCATTTACCCACTCCCCCCAAAAAAAACTGTTTTATTTTATTCTCACTGACTTGATTCCTCTTTTTGAATGTAATTTGTAAAAAAAATATGCCCTCAAGCCTTTATAAGCTATGTTATTAAAGAGGACTGAAAGTTCCCTACTAACAGTCAACAAGTCCTTGAAGATGCGATCATTTAAACCAACATGAATAAAAATAGGTCCATACTTCCTTACATTAAGGCATTTTAAGGCCACACTCATACCCTGTACTCTTGCTCCTAGCAAGTATATCATTACTGGATGTTAATTACCTTCTCTACAAATGTAATTATCAGCTCCTTTAATAATTGAATCTCCAATAAGCTGTCTTTCGGCTTTTCCCAGTTAGGGGTCGCCACAGTGGAACTCCGGTCCGCTAATGATTGGCAGTAGAGTTTTACGTGTTGGCTTGCCGGGCCTAATGCACAGCCTTCAGCGAAGGAACGCCCATTCATGCATGTCGACACACAGAAGACGCTCTAACTGAGAATCGAATGTGCAACGTCTAACTGCGAGGCGACAACGCTACCGCAGCACCACCACCGCAGTTTTTAATAATTGAATCTCCAATAATAGTAAATAATTTGAAAATTTCTAATAATTTCTGAAGAATCTTTCACCTCTAACTCAGTAACGTCTGCTCTTTCAATATGAATGCTAAGACTTTTATAAAAGACTGATAATATTTAAAAAGTTGCCAGTAAAGGCATCAATCCTCTATATGCAAAATGTGGAAATGAAGAATCACGTGTAGGGAGGATGAAATGATGGAATATTTTTTATCAAATGCTGTAAAGTGTTTTGGAATAAGAAAAAGAGGCTGTGAGAAAGAGAAAGGCTAGAAAAAATTGATTTGAATATGATAACGTGAGTAGTACTGGAAAGTATGTAAAGAAAAAAGCATAGATCAAATGGAAAAGTTTTTTTTTTTTCTTGTGAATGCTTTATGTGGAAGATTACATGTAGGGAGATGCTGTATAAAAATGTGATGCGGTAAATCCTTTGATACAACTGAAGTGTTTGGTGTGGTTTAAAGGGTGGAGTGAAAAAATGATTAATTTTTTTTTTTGGATTTTTTGTTTCATTTCTTTTGACTGTGTGCATAATATGGCAATATAATTATTGCACATTAGTTGTGTGTGATTTTTATATGCAAATTTCAGTAAGTACTGTGGGATTTTTTATATACACCTAAGCTATCTCCAGTTCAGGCAATTAAGACCTGTCTTATCCAAAGTATGACACACTTGGTGGTGCAACCAGTATTTTTGTAGTGTACAGAAACCTGGAAAATGAAGGCAGATCAGTTGAGGAAGCTAGATGTGATGGTGATGAAGTGCCTGAGATAGGTATTAGGATGCACACTGTGGGACACACAAAGAAAGTAGGACATCAAAGCAGTAGAACAAGTAGATCCAATTGCAGTGAAGGTCAAGGAGAACAGATAGTGGTGGTTCGGGCATGTGCAGGAAAGCAGAAGACATTCTGGTGAGGAATTTTGGGACAGATGAGAGGAAGAGTGTCCAGCAAAGAGGCAGAAGGATTATGTGAGAGAGGATCTGTGACAAAGAGAGAGAGTGATACTTGACATAACACCCCAACCCCATGTAGAAAATGGGGGAAAGGGGTTGATGATTATGTTGATTCATGAAGTCCATTTCTGGAATTCCTAGGGTGCAATATTTACTACAGAGGATCCCACAGTAATAAAAAAAGGCTTGAAAGGGTGAATTTTGCAAAGCATGGTGCAGGGAAGTATTGGTGTACAGTTCCACATATCCTGGTTACACCCATAGTATCCTGTCACGACTAAATTCAAGCATGCAAGTTTGGCCAAAACTGGGACCTACAGGTCTACATGACAGGAGCCTCACAGACATTGGTAATAACAGGGTTTGACAGTTCGGGGGCAATGTGATTGTTCATTTGGCTGCCCTGATTAATATTCCCACAAACCTTCCCTTTGTAGGGAAACCCACCCAGTTCTGAAAATTCATGAAACTGACATTTTAGTCAACTGTTTAATTGGCTAAATTGCCCCTCGCCCAAAGGATGCATGACAGCACCCAACTTATTCCTATATCAGTTGTGTGTGTATTTGGTGAGTGCAAACATTGTCTTTCCTTATCAATTGTTTGACAGTGTGTGACAGATGGAGAAAATGTGTGTCATTATCAGTCTGTATGCTGGAAGTGCACAACGTAGTAAAATCAAGTACATTAATGTATTAGTGTTTGAACGTCACAGGAGTTCATAAATTATTTGAATGTATGTTTTTCATTTTATTTTTCATCATGCAGTGTGGAAATCTGCCATCTCCCTGGAGTACACAGTTCTTATGTGAGCCAAAATGACTACTCATAAGGTATGACACTTGGCTGTCTTTGAATTTTGAGCTATTAGTTCTGAAGGTAACTTCGGAAAGAACAAAAATACTTTCAGAAATATAACGCACTACATAAACAACAAGAGGCGTTGTCGCCTCCCAACCAGAGATTGTCAGGTTCGATTATCGGTTGGAGTCCCTTAAGTGTAGATTCTGCATGTCCTGCCCGTGTTCGCGTGAGTTTCTTCATCTAGGGTTACCACCTGTCCCACTTTGAGATGGACAGTCCCTCTTGGGCAGTTGTGTCCTGACAAAAAATATTAAAAAAGGGCAAATGTCCTGAGATTGTATGACATAATTATGTCCCATGTTTTATGTAATAGTTGCATAAAATAGTTATTTCTGTATCTAAAATACCTAAATGTTACAAGAAACATAATAAGCAACTAAACTGCTACAAGAATAAGCTTTTATTTAGGAAAAAAAGTTAAGTTCTATCCTTTGTACTGACCGTGGGGTTATGTGTCGGATTGTAAAATGTGATGTATGTCCCGAAAATGTCCCACTTTGGCCATTTGAAAAGGTGGCGACCCTACTTCCTACATTCCAAAAACACGCACAGGTGGCTTGGGCCCCTAGATGTAAATGGTTGGTACGCTCTCCGAGGAGGGTCCGGTCTCGGGCTAGATCGAACACGTAACCAACGCGAGTGCTGGAGATCACAATGCTAAAGGCAAGGCGTGACTACGAGAGACAAAGATAATAAATATAGTCTTACTTTTTTTACTCCAGTTAATAACTGGCAATTATTAGACTAGGACGTGGCTAACATATTATACGGAGTAACATTCTTTAGAGTTTGACTAAGAAAATGGAATTTATTATCACAAAATAATGCTTCACATAAAGTCGGACTTTTGTCCGAGAACTGACCGCTAAACGGTTGTGGTGGAAAGTACCGCTCTCCTCACACCTCCCCTATGCCTCCCCCACTGGCTACTGGTACAAAGGGGTTGTAAAAACATCACATGCCAGAGAAGCTTTCAGTACCGGGAAAGGCAGACAGTGGGAGGAGTGCGTTTCAAAAGGCGTCACAACATTAAACAGCGCTCTGCTACATCTGGTAACTTAGTATTTCACGGACTTTTCGTTAAAAGACGGTACAAGTCCTCCTGCAGAAACGTTTGTATAATTGTACTACGTTGTCAGGCACGTTTGCACTGGAAGCAGCGTTTGTGTTCGGCGCCTGGTTGCTGCGCTGGAATCATTTTGTTCATAACATTTCCCCTCTTTTTGACTGTAAATTTTCATCTCTCTTGTACTAACTGCAGTACTTTGTTTCCAGAGTTAACTGTATAATCTGATAACGGTACCCCACTTTGGAAACAAGGTTTCCAAAAGAACTAGATTAAAATCTGCAAGGGTACCATATATACATGCTGCTGTGTTTCGCCCTGGGGAGACAGTCTGCATCCATCTTTTGTACCATTGATGCTGAATAGGTGAAGAAGTCGCAGTGCTACGTTTAACACAATCCGGCTGACGGGCGAGTGTGCAAAAGTTTAAAAGTCGCATGCAGCGGGTGCACAGGAGGGCGAGCATGCATTCAGAAGTGGCAAACAAATGAAATACTGGACCACACAAGCTGGCAGCAAACGATTTTGTAGTTATCGGTAACTTGTGGAACTGCTAAACATCCAGGATTACTCTGTGTATTCACCGCAACGTGAAGAAGACGTCTCTTTTTCCACTTTGGGAAAAGCACTGCACTCACTTGTTGGTGTGTGCGCACTTTGTAAATGCAACATTTTAAAGTAAGCAGGCATCTGATCATGCAGTCCATACAAAAGCAGCTGCCAGTGGTATTTGTGTTACTATACGTTCTTGTGCAAGGTGGGCTAGCTGTCTCGGTGCCGGGGCAGGTAACTACATGCGAAGCAAATGGCAGCACTTACTACGTGGGGGACTGGTATTTCCTAGATTCGGATCACTGCATGCAGTGTGAGTGTACAGAGGAGGGAGCGGCTTGTGCCCGCACGGAATGCACTGCACTGCCCCCGGCCTGTATCTACGTCAGTCACTACCCCACCGACTGCTGCCCCAGGTGTGAGAAGATCGGCTGTGAGTACAGAGGAGAGGTCTACGAACTGGGAGAGCCCTTCCAGGTATGCTTGTGTCCTGTCCTTTATTATTATTTACAGTTAGACACCCCCACAAGAAGCTTCTTATGTGGTAGCTATAGTTAAAATGAATAAACAAGTCATAATCCCACCTCTCAATAAAAATTAGGGACAAATCCAGAAATAAGCAGGATTCAGGAACAATCAGGGGCACTATTAAAATAGCAGTATAAACTTGAAACATTGAGTATAAGAGAATGTGAATTAAATAAAACTGTATAAGACTGATTATTGCCATTACTTAACAAGTGTAATTCCTTTTCCTCCAAAGGTCAGCGGTTTTAGTAGGGATTAAAAGGGACATACCTAAAATTTGAGTCAAAATCAGGGACATTACTGATAATCAGGGACAGTTGTACCTCTCAGTCTCTGAGAGCAAGAAATCTTGACAAAGCCATAAAGAAAAGTGGAACAAAGGCCCAAAAAGAGACATTTTTAAATATTGCTCTTAAAAACTTAGAAAGTTGATAGAATAACAGGTTTTGCACAGGAGCGGCCCTGGGTCAGCTGGTGCCCTAGGCAAAATGGCTCCACGGCGCCCCCCAACACATTACCTGGTGCCCCCATCCTGGTCTACCTACACCAAATAAATACTGGAAAAGTGCCCCTGCTAGACCTGCGCCCTAGGCAGCCACTTAGTTGGCCTATGCCTAAGGCTGGCCATGGTTTTGCATTAGCATGGATTTTTCTGAAGGCTATGAAGTTTGAAACTCAAATGTCTGTCATGTTTTTCTAACTTCAGTCTTTAATAATTTGCCACTTATTTGCCAGAAAACCACAATTTTATGAAAAACAGCCCAAAAATATGAAGCAAAAATCTGGACATTGTGTGAAAATCTGTACAGTTGAGAGGTGTGGCTGACAGTTGGGAGGTACTTTCTTTGATCCGAAGAAGTCTAAATTTCAAATAATGTTAGTGAGGGACGTTACTTGTTTGAAAGTGGTAAAACTTCGATTTTTACAGTTAAAGTAATTCCAAGGGTTTGTTATTTTAATTTCTGCACACAATAATAGCAAGTATGTGTGACCAGTACTCCATGACAAAAATTAAATTGTGAGACAAAGTTTGTTTTTATCATATGCTAAACCCTCTGCCCTGGCTCAAATGGATTCAGAGCCAGTGTTAGTATTTTAGGACCCCTGGCAAATGTCAAGTTCGGGGGAAGCTGCACATTTCCAGGCTATATGTCACCCTGTCACTGCCACCCCTCCTAAGCAACCTTTTAATTCATGCTGTAAACTTTTAGAAGTAGTATGCACAGTCTGACCTGCAGCTACAGTGTTTTTACGTTACAACAGGCCTATATACCACACTATGTTGGCCCATCTCACAAAGGGACATTCCCAGTTACTGGCATTTAGTTGAAACAATGATACATTTCAACAACCCTATGTAAAGGGCTGGATTTAGGTGAAATGGGACCCTAGACCCTGCCTACTGTTTCATTCTCCCGAAACATCCACCAGTGCTCCCCCAAGTTTCCCCACCCCCACCTTGGGCACTAAACACCATGGGCATTACTGTTTTCTTCCCTTTCCCCCATTTTGCTTTACTCTTCTGCTGTTTTAAGAAGCTATAACTTTCTATATGCTCTGAAGAGCATTTTAATTATTTTTCTTTGTACATAACCTTTTCATCTAGTGATGTCTTGAACAGAAATTATGATTAAGGAAAGAAATTCAATGTTGTTGTTCAACTTTAGTTTTCCTTGCATCCTTTCAACATGTTTCTTGATTCTGGGCTTTTGTTAACAAATTAAACATCTCTGCAGTTTTTTTTCCAGGCCTTCTTAAGTAAATTGACTGCATTTTTGAGTATTGTGTCTTGTCATCATGAAGGCATAAAAACAACCTAGCAATGTTTTACTTTACCTACTCAGCAGACCAAACCAAAAATACGCAGGGAAGACAAAGTGCACGGATCAAACCATTGTAATATTGAGTCCAAAAAGATATCCAGCACAAGGGAAAGATGAAAAAAATATTTTAGAAAGTTAATGTGGCAAATCCCATGAATACAATAAAAGCAAACCGGTTTTGGCTAAAAAGTTGTAGCCTTCTTCAGTGCATCAAAAAAACATTCATTAGGGCAAACCCTGACAGCTGCTTCTATATATATATATATATATATATATATATATATATATATATCTCAGTTAACTGAAATAATCCATCAATTAATTCAAACCAGAGCTAACTTAACTTATTCAAGCCTGGTTTAAATAAAGCACCTAACCTAATAATCCAAGCAGATTCTTTTTGATTTAGTAAATTGTGCCACGAAGCTTTACATAGCTTGTTCATATGAATTTTAATTTAATGCCGCGGTGGTGCAACAGTCGTGCTGTTGCCTCACAGCAAGAGGTTCTCCCGTTCAATTCTCGTCTGGAGTGCGGGGAGTGCCTTCTGTGTAGAGTCTGCATGTCCTCCCCATGGTTGGGTGGGCATTCGAAAGACATGCGTAAATGGGCGTTCCTTCGTTGAACGTCGAGCTGGAACCTCGGCGTTCATGAAAATCTACTGCCAGTCATTAGCGGACCGGAGTTCCGCTGTGGCGACCCTAACCGGGAAAAGCCGAAAGACAACAACAACATGGTAAAGGTGAATTTAGCAGTTTTATGTGTTAGAGTATGTTTGTAGAGGGCATTAGAAACCATTTTATTTCTTATTTCACTTAAATGTTCACTGACTTTATGTCTAAAAGGTCTGGATGTTTGTCCAACATAAAATGAAGAACAAAAACAAGTGGCCAAATAAACAATCCAATCACTGCTGCAATTTCCAAAACATCTTATTTCATAAATTTTGGATGTGTTACAGCTAGTAAATTCCTTAATTTGAGATACATGTATGCAAGCACTATAATGACCACAAGAAACACATCCTGATAGTATATCTCCAAATAGGGTTCTTTGTTGGCTGATGGATGGACTGCAATGTTTATAATGAGTTAAATAAGAGTTTATAGTTCTACCTCTACAATAGGAAAATAGACATCTGGGGTTGAGCATTCTCTTAGTTTATCCTGGGCTAACAAAATATCCCAATGGTTATTTATAATATTTTTAAATCTATTGGTGTTGGTCCCAAAAGTAGTGACTAGCCTAACTGGTTGTGAAATATGATTTTCAGCCCGAATAGTTCTGTCCTTGTATTGTAGCAGTTGGCACCTGTCTATTCGATCAACCTGATGTAATGTTCGAATGATACAATCCTGATGGAATCCGCAGCCTGTGAGTTAAATCATCTTGGCAGGCTTTGAGAGTTTGTTCGGAGGAACAAATACATCTAATACGTAGATATTGAGACTTAGGAATGCTGTTGTTGATGTGGCAAGGATGATAGCTGGAGGCATGTAACAAGGTGTTATATTCTGGAAATTTTCTGTATACTTGTGATTCCAGTGTATGATCCTCTTGTCTGGTTATAATGACATCCAAAAATGTTATTTGTTGATATTCAATGTGTAATATAAACTGAATACCCCACTTGTTGTCATTAAGGTATTGTATAAATCCATGCACATATTGCTCATCCCCCCACCACACCATCCAACAATCATCCAAATATCGTCTCCAAATGTCAAGCTGGTCCAAAAATATATTGTGATTGTCATCATATATTAGCTGTTCCTCCAAAAAACCCATAAACAGTTTGGCATAAATGGGAGCAAAAGATGCTCTCATAGCCGTACCTCGAACTTGCCAGTATGATTTTCCATGAAAGTAAAAGACATTTTTTGACAACACATGTTCAGTTAAACATATAAGGAGTGTGTTGAACCCAGGGGTGTATAGTTGTGATTTATCAAGCCAGAACTTAATAGCCTGTAGACCTGCCCAGTGTGGTATACTAGTGTATAGGGAGGTTACATCTAGTGTACATAGATACCAAGCTGATTCCAGTTGTGTAGCCTGAATGATATTAAGAAATTGTGTAGTGTCCTTCAACCTAGACCTAACCATAGGTAGCAAGGGTTGCAAATGTTCTGTAAGGAAGGCAGATAAAAGCTCAGTTAATGATCCCCTACCAGATACTATTGGCCATCCTGGAGGGTTAGTGGGATGTTTATATATCTTTAGTAGTAGGTGTAAATACTGGGGCACGGGATCTGAAACCTTCAGTTGTCTACAAACTTTCTGATTAATTATGCCTTCTTCTGTTGATAGGTCTAGGAAGGAATCAATTTCTTTTTTGAAATTCGGAGTTGGGTTAACTACCATGTGTATATAGAATCAGGGATCAGACAGTTGTTTCTCAGCCTCCGCCTGGTACATGTTCCAATCCATAACCACAATGCCACCTCCCTTATCTGCCGACAAAAGTGAAGTTCTTTTAACACACAATCCCTGAAAACTGAAACATGCTTATCCATGGGGGGCTCAAAATTAGATTTTCCAAAATGGAAACCAGTAGATCCTTGAGTATTTTGTGTATCTGAAAAAACATATTTTCAAATTAAGTAGTCTACAAAAATCATTAAGTTCATTAACCAGAGTATGTTCAGGTACCACAAAAGTCTGCACAAAACTGAGACCCCTATTCAATAGTTTAATTTGTACTTCAGAAAATTGGTATGAAGAGATGTTATGTACATTATTCACTGCGATACGATCTACTCCAACAGTTGTTGAATACTGTGTGTTTTTTCTATGTTTCCTGCCCCCCTACGTTTTTTGTGTCTAAAGGGTCTACATGAGGTTTCCTTTTAGCCACTGGAGATTCTTGGGTAGAAAAGGAGTCTAGATCAGTAGCAGAGGACGAATCCTCCTCAGAAGTGCCACTATAAGTCTGTGCTGATTTTCTAAGTATTGATCTGGGTCTTTTCTTTTGATTGGTTGTTTTGAAACCAGAATCTGAAAATCGCACACTTTTTTGAGTAACAAAGGGTTTCCCCTTTTCATAATCTGTAATGTCTCTTTGGAATTTTTGGGTTTTCTTCTTAACTAGCTGTTCTTCCAATATAGATAGATCTTTAGCCAAGTTACTTAAATAGCTACTGAAAAAAGTTTCTGTCTCATATATTTTGGCCTGTTCACAACTAATAGCAACCTCCCCTATGCATTTATCAATCATCCTTTCATAATATGCAATTAGGATATCTACAAAAAGCATGGATGTTTTATGTTGTGCTAAGGCCCAATCCTGAGAAAGTTGGTCATCTATCTGTAGCACCAGGGGTTGAATCCTGACTCGTAAACCTCGTGGTGTGATGTCCTTAAGCTTGCAAGCTTTAAATAATTTGAGGTGCCAAATATTGGCTGTATGTGTCCTCATATTTTTGGTCAACTTTTGAAGTAATAGGCCACAAAGATGTTGTGGGTCATCCTTATCTGCAACAGTGTTAGTGAAATTAGAAGGTTTAAAACCAAAAATCTCTAAGTTATCTCTGTTAGCTGATACACCTTGTAATAGCTTAGTAAGGTCCATGATGTTCAATAAATATTAAAATATATATCTGTAATTGAATCAGTTCTGTTATTCCATCATCAATTATAAATCAAAATGTTGAAGTAGATCTAACCCCAGATGTCTATTTTCCTATTGTAGAGGTAGAACTATAAACTTTTATGTAACTCATTATAAACATTACAGTCCACCCATCAGCCAACAAAGAACCCTATATGGAGATATACTATCAGGATGTGTTTCTTGTGGTCATTGTAGTGCTTGCACACATGTATCTCAAACTAAGGAATTTACTAGCTGTAACACATCCAAAATTTATGAAATAAGATGTTTTGGAAATTGCAGCAGTGATTGGATTGTTTATTTGGCCACTTGTTTTTGTTCTTCATTTTATGTTGGACAAACATCCAGACCTTTTAGACATAGAATCAATGAACATTTAAGTGAAATAAGAAATAAAAGGGTTTTTAATGCCCTCTACAAACATACTATAACACATAAAACTGCTAAATTCACCTTTACCATGTTGTGTCTTTTGGCTTTTCCCGGTTAGGGGTTGCCACAGCGGAACTCCGGTCAGCTAATGATTGGCAGTTGATTTTTTTGTGCTGGGTTGCCAGCCCTAACGCACAACCTTCAATGAAGGAACGCCCATTCATGCATATCTCCACGCAGAAGACGCTCTAGCTGAGAGTTGAACCAGTCAGCATCTTACTGTGAGGCGACAACACTACCGCAGCACCACCACCTTTACCATAATAGATAAAATTCATATGAACAAGCTATGTAAAGCTTCATGGCACAATTTACTAAATCAAAAAGAATCTGTTTGGATTGTTAGGTTAGGTGCTTTATTTAAACCAGGCTTGAATGAGTTAAGTTAGCTCTGGTTTGAATTAATTGATGGATTATTTCAATTAAGTGAGATATATATATAAGCAGATGTAAGGGTTTGCCCTAATGACTGTTTTTTGATGCACTGAAGAAGGCTACAACTTTTTAGCTGAAACCGGTTTGTTTTTATTGTATTCATGGGATTTGCTACTTTAAATTTCTAAAATATTTTTTCATCATTCCCTTGTGCTGGATATCTTTTTGGACTCAATATTACTTTACCTACTCCTCTTAACTTTGTTTTGAGATTTGTGGCACATGTAGAACTCCACATTACATGCACGTCTATATTACATAATCAAACTTTTAAAAGTTCGAACTTCATATGGTTGGCACCATATGATCAAACTTGTAATAAAAAAAAATAAACCAAAGAAAAAACCTACCTGAATGGTTTAAGAAGGGGGGCCAAGCCCTCCTGCACCCCCTGCTCTTTAAATATACTAAGTCTGAGATCATAAGCTCTACAGAAAAGACCAATAATCCAAAAAATGGTCGGAAGCAGGTCCACAAAGTAGGTGTGGTGGAAATCTGTCTCATCACAAAAGGCACAGGCTCTCGAAAAGAACTAACTACAAATTTTTTATATTTAAAGCTAATGCAACAACAGTGTGTAACACATCATCAAAAGTATGTCAAGTTCATCAGACAAAGCAATCAAAGAAACCCATTTAAATTAAAATAAAAGAGCTAATCACAATTGACAATTTTAAAATTTTTTTAAAAATCACAGAAATACTTTTTAAAGTTGTAACCATACCATAACAGTTAATTCTTCAACCAAGCAGCAATAAAATGCTATCTAAAAATATTTAAAAATAATGTAATCATATTTCTTGTATATAAAACTGATGTATGTTCTGTCTTTACACCAAACCAATGTAATAATATAAGAATAAAAATAGTAAAAATGAAGATACAAATAAGTGATTATATCCTGTCAGATTTTAATTTCAAATATGGCACAATAGATATTGCTTCATTAAGCCCTGGAAATCTGTTGGATTCCAAGAGGATCTGCCAAAATGTCTCCCTATGGGACAATAGTGTCTCCATGGAACCATTAGTAAGGTGGCAGCAGGTTTTACCTCTACAGTATACAGAAAGCCAACCTTTGGCATTATTAAGGGACAGATGGTTAATGACATCTGAGGACCATCTATTTAACAATGAATGTGACAAACTAACAACCATGTTCATGGACAAATTCATGATTAATTCAGTAAAACAAGAGGTTCTCTTAGGTAGAACCACAAGATTTAAGCCCATTTTGGGACAAGACACCTTAGGTACAGAGCAGGACATGAGTCCATCTAACAGCGTAGGACAAGAACTACTTTTTATCACAGAATATAGCGGTAATGTTGACCTTGATGTATTCAAAACCACAACTCTCAAAACTGTTTATAAAAAAGGTTTCAACATCAAGAGAATTTTAGAGATGGGGCCTAAACAACACCAGTCTGGTCAGAACATTTAGATGTGGACATTGTTCCCAGTGTAAACATATAATTAACAAAGAGGCAGTTTTTGTGGAAAGTAGAAATAGGAGGATTAGTTCTACAAGATTTTATAATTGTTTGTCCTACGGGGTTGTTTACTTGGTCTTGTGCCTGTCATGTCAGGCCTTCTATGTGGGTAAGACCAAGAGACAACTCCGTAGAAGGGTGTATGAACACCTCTACGATATTAACAAACGAGCACTCTATAAGCACAGTTTATTATGTCCAGATGCCACTTACAACTTTTTCGTCCTGGATTCTGTTATTCAAGATCCCAGGGGTGGTCCATGGGAGACACTATTGTCCCATAGGGAGACATTTTGGCAGATCCTCTTGGAATCCAACAGATTTCCAGGGCTTAATGAAGCAATATCTATTGTGCCATATTTGAAATTAAAATCTGACAGGATATAATCACTCGTCACTTATTTGTATCTTCATTTTTACTATTTTTATTCTTATATTATTACATTGGTTTGGTGTTAAGACAGAACATACATCAGTTTTATATACAAGAAATATGATTACATTATTTTTAAATATTTTTAGATAGCATTTTTATTGCTGCTTCAAACGGTTGAAGAATTAATTGCTATGGTATGGTTACAACTTTAAAAAGTATTTCTGTGATTTTAAAAATTTGATTCAATTGTCAATTTGTGTGATTAGCTCTTGACTATTTAAACCTGTGGGTTTCTTTGATTGCTTTGTCTGATGAAGTCATACTTTTGATGAAAACGAGTGTTACACATTGTTTGTAATAAATTTCTAGTTACTAGTATCTTTCGAGCCTGGTGCCTTATTGTGAGCTGACAGATTTCCGTACACCTACTTTGTGGACCTGCTTCCGACCATTTTTTGGATTATAAGTCTGAGATCATACTACAGTGCAGAAAAGGGAAATCTTCCCATTCCGCACTGTACGGAGATCTCCGTTGAAACGTTTGAACATTTAAAAGTTCAATCATATGGTGTCGACCATATGACATTCAAACTTTTAAGAGTTCGATAACATGATATAGACCCTTACATGCTGTCCCTGGTGATATGCATGCTTGATTACTTGATAATCTACTCCATGTACACTCTGTTACTTATCTTGTTAATCAGGAGGGGGGGTTAACCTCCTCTGGCTGCTGTCAATTTTTAAAAAAACTGGAGGGGGCTGATAAATTCTTTGGTTTGACTTTGGTTTTCTCAGTGTGTTTCTTTAAGTCGGCCTAAACATCATGGCACAGTTCATTACAGAAGGGGCATAATGACATAATGCAATCTGCCCTACAAGATGGCGTGATCATAATTAAAATGTCGCCATAACTAAATTAAGCCAGGGTTCACAGAAGCCACAGGGATATATAGATGACCTGGGATGCATTTTAGAGTATTTCCCAGCCTTCTACTCCAATGATGACGTAAACAAAAATCACGAGTAAGAAAATAATTTTATCTTTTTTTTTGTTTCTTTCAAGGAAGATTAATTTGTGCCCACAGCTTGATGTTTCAAAGCTGACAAAATAGTAGCTCATGGTAAACTAACAAGTCAATTGTTGAGAGGATACACAGATTCTATCTGAGAAGATACCTCTCAAACTCTGAGAGCAAGAAATCTGGACAAAGCCATAAATAAAAGAAGGACAAAGACCCAAAATAGGGACATTTTTTAAAATATTGCTCTTAAAAACTTAGAAAGTTGATAGAATAAAAGGTTTTGCATTAGCATGGATTTTCTGAAGGGTATGAAGTCTGAAACTCAAATGTCTGACATTATTTTCTAACTTCAGTCTTTAATGATTTGTCTCTAATTTGCCAGAAAACCACAATTTTACAAAAAACATACCAAAAATATAAAGCAAAAATCTGGCATTCTGTGAAAATCTGTACAGTTGTGAGGTATATCTGAGAATACTCCATGCCTCCTTAACCCACCCACCCCAAAACTTAAGTTGTTGCCAGCACATCCCCATGGTGTTAGATTGGGATGAAAGCAGAGGATCAAATGGCCACAGTCATGCATTTCAAGTGACTGCTGTCATACATGTACATTGCATGCCTCCTCACTTCTCACCCTTAACCCCCAAAAGCAGCCACATGTATATGTGCCTCATTTGTGAGTGTGAGGAAAGTGAAAAAAATGATTACAGTAATGTATTCCAGTTTGGTGCTCTTAGACAGTACATTGCACCTACAAAAGTTATATTAACTTTCTTTGTACACCTCTAAGGTGTGCAAGAAAAGTAAGTGAAACAATGACCACACTGTCTCCAGCCCAAACACTAACTGTAATGACCTCCTGTGCACAACTCTAAGGTTTGACTCTGATAAAAATTAAAGAAGTAATGACTGTGTAATCCCCAGCCTCCCCACATAATCTATAGACACCTTCTATATACACACATCTGAGTGGGGCTGGTTTTAGAGTAGGTGGGGTTGAGGGGAGAGGCCACCACTAAGTCCATGTCAAAATCCATTTATATAGTCTGGGGACTACCAGACTGGTATAAGATCCAAGTGTCTGAATGTTCTGTGATATAATTTATCCATCACTTTGGAAATATAATTTCTTGTTAACTGCATTTTTTTACCGCTGCTCAGAATGATGCACATGTTCTGGCATTGGACTGACTGTGGACTCTGTATGCTCTTAAGGGAAATTGCACTTGATACAGAGAGTTGCATCTGGAAATACTGTGTGTGTACCTGTTATCCTCTCAGTGAATGTTCCTTACAGGTGCCAGTGGTGAGGATTGAGGCTCCTCGATTACTGGGCCAGAGGAGGATCATCACAGAGTTAGTTAGGAAAGGGCGTGGATTACAGAACTAGAGATTAAAGCATGTGTATAAATTGTAATGGGAGGTAAGGTAGGGGAAATGAGAATAGCAGGAGAATTAGGTATGTAGTAAGGGGAAAAGAAGAGAGAGTTAGTGAGGAGGGTAAATAAGAATTGAATTAGAAGAGAAATAATGAGAGTATTGGGATAAGCAGAATCAGATATGATGACAAGTAAGAGAAATAAAAAGCATAGTTGGACAAGAGTAAGAGTTGGAGTACGGAAGATGTAGAGAGTTCAAGTAAGAATATACACACACACACACACACACATCGATATATATGTATGTGTGTGTGTGTGTGTGTGTGTGTGTGTGTGTGTGTGACACATGTGTGTATAAATATGTACAGATTTACGTATATATCTATATATATATATATATATATATATATATATATATATATATATATATGTACACACACATTCACATATTTACACACACACACACACACACACACACACACACACACACACACATATCGATATATATATGTGTGTGTGTGTGTGTGTGTATGTACCCACATATATATTTACAGACACATACATATATAGATATGTACAGATTTACGTATATGTGCATATATATATATATATATATATATATATATATATATATATATATATATATATATATATATATACATACACATTCACATATTTACACACACACACACACACACACACACTGGATGTAAAAAGTTTACACACCCCTGTTAAAATGCCAGGTTTTTGTGATGTAAAAAATGAGACCACAATAAATCATTTCAAAACTTTTCCCACCTTTAATGTGACCTATAACCTGTATAATTCAATTGAAAAGTAAACAAATCTATTAGGAAAAAATATAAAAAATAAAAAACATACAATATACTGGTTGCATAAGTGTGCACACCCTTAAAGTAATACTTTGTTGCATGTGCACACCCTTAAAGTAATACTTTGTTGTGTGTGCACACCCTTAAAGTAATACTTTGTTGTGTGTGCACACCCTTAAAGTAATACTTTGTTGCATGTGCACACCCTTAAAGTAATACTTTGTTGCATGTGCACACTCTTAAAGTAATACTTTGTTGTGTGTGCACACCCTTAAAGTAATACTTTGTTGTGTGTGCACACCCTTAAAGTAATACTTTGTTGCATGTGCACACCCTTAAAGTAATACTTTGTTGTGTGTGCACACCCTTAAAGTAATACTTTGTTGTGTGTGCACACCCTTAAAGTAATACTTTGTTGTGTGTGCACACCCTTAAAGTAATACTTTGTTGCATGTGCACACCCTTAAAGTAATACTTTGTTGCATGTGCACACTCTTAAAGTAATACTTTGTTGTGTGTGCACACCCTTAAAGTAATACTTTGTTGTGTGTGCACACCCTTAAAGTAATACTTTGTTGTGTGTGCACACCCTTAAAGTAATACTTTGTTGCATGTGCACACCCTTAAAGTAATACTTTGCTGAAGCACCTTTTGATTTAATTATAGCATTCAGTCTTCTTGGGTACACACCTCATCAATTAAAAAGACTGTTTAACCCCAAATAATGTTCAGCTGTCCTAGTAGTATTTTTCCAAAAGCATGCGGGAAAATGTGTTATGGTCTAATGAGACCAATGTTGAAGTTTTTGGCCACAATTCCAAAAGGTACGTTTGGCGCAAAACAACACTTCACATCACCAGGAGAACACTATCCGCACTGTGAAGCATAGTGGTGGCAGTATCATGCTTTGGAGTTGCCTTTCTTCAGCTGGAACTGGGGCTTTAATCAAGGTGGATAGAATTATGAACAGTTCCAAATACCAGTCACTTTTGGCCCAAAAATTTCAGGTGTCTGCTAGAAAGCTGAATCTGAAGAGGAATTTCTTCTTTCAGTACGACAATGACCCCAATCATACATCCAAATCAACAAAAGAATGGCTTCACCAGAAGAAAATTAAACTTTTGGAATAACCCAGCCAGAGCCCAGACCTAAATCCAATAGAAATTCTGTGGGGTGACCCGAAGAGGGCTGTGGACAAGAGATGCCTTCACAACCTGACAGATTTGGAGTGCTTTTGTAAGGAAGAATGGGCAAATATTGTTGTCAAGATGTGCCATGCTGATAGACTCCTACAAAAGAAGACTGAATGCTGTAATTAAATCAAAAGGTGCTACAACAAAGTATTAGTTTAAGGGTGTGCACACTTATGCAACCAGTGTAGTGTATGTTTTTTTATTTTTTATATTTTTTTCCCTAACTGATTTGTTTGTTTTTCAATCGAATTGTACAGGTTATAGGTCACATTAAAGGTGGGAAAAGTTTTGAAATGATTCATTGTGATCTCATTTTTTTATATCACTGTGTGTGTGTGTGTGTGTGTGTGTGTGTGTGTGTGTGTGTGTGTGTGTGTGTGTGTACATGTAAGCATATATATAGATATATTTCACAGTAAAGCAAATTTCTACACTTAGATGCAGTGTTCCTTTAAAAACAGGACTCTGTAGCATAGCTGGTAAAATAAGATGGTTCTACAGTGACTTCTAGATAGCAGAGTAAGTCCGTTTTCAATTCCAGCATCACAGAGCAACATGACAACTGTATCTTCTACCCTGGCTTCTCCTTTTAAGGGTCAGGTCACTTCCTTTAAAGGGATACCCTTTGTATAGCCTTCCTTCTCCCTTGTTGTCTGTGTAACTCCATCTAGAGTCTGCTCAAGAGGTTCACCAGACCCAGATGACATGAATCTGCTGTGCACTAGGACACTATGTTTTAAATGCTGCTGTGCACAGCTGTCCCTAATTACCTTTAACATCCTTGATTGTTTCTAGGTTAATCTCTTTAAAGGAACTCTCCACCCCAATGATAACCGACTCCTTCAAGATAGTACATTTAAAGGGAACATTCACTGCTGTGCTACATTTCCTCAAGATGGAACCATTGGTTCAAGCATAAGCAGATAGACTGTATGCCCAGGATAGTCCATCTTCATTCAGGTTGCTGTGGTCTGGCTAGTGCATTGTCTTGATACTGAAAGGCTTGAAAGTCAGTGCCTGCCAAAATAGCTTTGGGCTGATGTCCTTGTGTAAGAATATATATTAAATGGGAACATATCTGTGATCAAGGCAGACTGTCTCTTCAACAGATAATATCAGAGTGCTGAGAATCTACATAATGGCTAAGCATTCTCTTTCTGTAGCTGAGTAGTATTTCTCTTCCTTTCCCATAGCAAATAAGATCTTCTGCCCCATATAGTATCTGAGACAAAATTATTCCTGTGCCTGATTCCAAGACATCCATCTTTAATAGAAATTGTTTCAAAGACTCCTGCGCTATGTGTATTAGCTCTAAACATAGCATATTCATTAGTTGTCTAAGAGCTTGTTCCACTCCATTTGCCCATTTCCTTTCAGTGGAGTCTGTTAGTCAGAGGGGAACCAGTACTGGAAAAATCAGGAACATAGAAATGGCTAGACAGGCTTAAAATGCTTGCAGTTGCTTTTTAGTGTTTGTTGAGGGCTACTTATGCACTACTTACACTTTTTTACCCAGTGGTTTCACAACCTTTTGGCCTGACACATAGCCTAAATTTTGGGCTGCTATTCCTAATTTGCACAAAGCTGGATTAGCCATTAATTCAGTTTGATGTAGAGCTTTTAAAGAAGCTTGAACTTTGAGCAAATGGTTCTCTTAATATTCAGAGAATATTAAAATGTCAGCCAGGTAGGGTGATACATATCTTGCCTCTGGAAAGCTGTTGGCACTCCATAAAGACAACTGTAACATTTATCATTTTTCTTCTTTTTTAGTTTGCTTTTGTTTACTGGATTTAGTTAATCCCGCCTTTTCATTCAATTACAAATACATTGTTATTTAGTTAGATTACATAAAGATACGTATGCATGCAGCAGACGTTGAGCATTGAGCATTTGACAAGGTGTATTAGAAGGGTTTATCAACTAGATAATAGATTTTGTGATTGGTGATTAGAAATTTAAAGACATGGAAGTGAGGGAAGGAAATCAGTAGGGCAGAAAATGTTAATATTATAGTTAGGAGGTGAAGTATAAAGCAGGTTTAAAGATAATTATATCTGGCTGTCATAGGCTTTATATTAGAAGTATAGAGGTGGTGGAAGAGCAGTGTCACAAAACTATATGTATGGCTGGGGAAATGCTAGTAAAATTTTTCGGGTATGGACAGAAACCTAGCCTTTGGCAGTCGGACAAGATTATCTGATGCCCACCTGTGGTACAATTTGTATTTTTTATGAATGCTACTATAGCAGTGCTCCTACTGTTATGGTGGGTGTGCTCACGCAAGTCTATGTCATGACCTAGCACTTCATGCTAAAGAGTGCTTGGATGTACAATAAATATGTTTTGGTTGAAGCCAGGACCTCCAGCTGTTTTGCAGGGCTTGATAATGAATGTAAATATTGACATTAGCCATACAGGCCTCTTCAGCTACCTTTTTTCCCCACAAATGCTTCCTTCTGAGTTTTCTTTCCCTGTCCTGGTCTGCTGGTATTTCCGGTATTATCCTCATCCTTTTAGGATGCCCCTTAGTGATGACTCAGCCCACTGGTAATGATTTACCAGGACGCTGTTGCATTGATGCCCCATCATCCTAAACCTTTTTACTTGACTTCGAGTCCTCCCCCCAAAGCAGGCACATGTAAACATACTCAAATATGCACATTTTGTGATCTGCAATCCCTTTTTCATCAATGAAGGTATACTGGTATACTGTTTAGAGGACGGTGTATGGAGGTGAATGTTGTACAAAATGCTGACCAAGATACACTGAAGTTTGTGATCCCAGTAGTACCAGAATGTATTTGTTTCTCACCTTGTTCCTAAGCTCTGATTGTTGTTACCCACAATGTGCAAAACAAGCGTCTGCATTTGTAGGAGGAGAAACAAATTTATATGGTTTTCCAATTCCAGGACATAATATGGCATATTCAGTCCCTGCATGTGGTAGTCTTACTTGTATTCATTTATTTGCTTTTACCTCTACAAACTGTTCCAGTGTTGTATCTAATGCTGCTTTTCCACATTGTACTGATCTTTAACTGAAGAGAATTCATAACTCATTTTTACTAAAAAATATGAATTATTTTATTTGAGGACACAGCTGATGTTTCATTTTAGGTGCATTTCTTGTATTTTCCCATAAGTTGTGTTTAATGGGTAAGGAAGATACTTGTAAGTACAGTAGACAGGAATTTCCTTGAGTATCACTAGTTGCAAATTTTTGTATCATATTTCTTCCCTAAGGCTTCGGTCCTGAATTTTTCTTTTCATGTCCTGTCTTGCTGTAATCAGTTTTGCAGACTTGGAACATTTGCAGCTGCACATATTTGTCTGGAGCCCAGAGGAGAGTTCTGCCAGTGTGACAGTGCACATTGTGTTTATAGTGGGTAGTTTTCAACAAAACAGACCCCAGTGACTTCTGCTTGTTATGCATATCTACATTTGTGTGAACTGTGATAACAGTTTCTGTCATTCTTTGAAAAGTAAACTCCAATTTTGTTGACATGTAAGTCATCAGCATGCTATTACTGAAGGGAATAGCAACCTTGCTTAGTCCAGCAGTTAAATGCACTGTCTGCAAAACTAACTCAAGGAAACTGTGATAACTGAAATGTACAGCTGTGACCTGCTGTACCCTTATACCATAATTGCAGAGCTCAAGACCACATTAAATGTGTATAATATGGGTTTAGTATGATTAATTGTGTCCTGCTTAGTTGAGACATCCGTGATTAAAACTAAAATGTCTAACACTGTATGTTATCACAGCCTCAGGTGATTACCATTAAAAAATCATTAAACACAGCCATGTACCTCCTTCACTGATATGAGAGATTGAGTGTTCTGCTCCCACACCACAGTCTAAATATAGTAACTGTCAGGTTGCACAAACTCATAAAAAAGAGAAAAGATATAAAAAACCTGGCAGTTTCCTTCTTCTCTGTCTCCTGACTCAAAACCAAAGCATAGCATGTGTGACAGAAGCAAGTTCTGATAGATTAACATGCCTGTGAAAAGCACGGATCTATATCACTTCATTGAAACACCTATTTAGCAAATCACCATTCGTCAACCCCAAATTGTCAAATCCTGTCTTTCTCAAACAGCAATTTCAGCAAATTTCTTTACAGGGAAAGGAAACAGTTGGCCATCATCAGGAATTTGCCCTTTTCCCCATTGTAATGAGATCTTGGAGTTGGTATATTTAGTTAGGGAGGTGTAGGGGCGAAGCCCCCACTGGGGTGGGTTTTACATTTTTTGAGTTTGTGACAGGCGCTAGGTTGGATGTCTGTTTCTTTTCCCTGTAAAAAAGTTTGCTGAAATGGCCGTTTGAAGGGAGGATTCAACAATTTAGGGTCGACGAATAGTGATTTGCTAAATAGGTGTTTTGATGAAGTGATATAGACCCAAATGCAGTCTTTCTTTCTTTCTTTCTTTCTTTCTTTCTTTCTTTCTTTCTTTCTTTCTTTCTTTCTTTCTTTCATGGTTTGTGACTCATTCATAACTGACACAGCTGTAGTGCTTACAGCAGACATTTACCCAAGTGATTTTTTCAATGTATTTATTTTATATTTAGCTAGTTCTCCGTCCTCCTTGCATGCAACAAGGATGCACCAGTTGTTAACAAATTATCCAGGCCGTTATATGGTTATGTCAGCCAAACAAGTGCTGAGGGATCTTTGATGATGCAGAGACATGCACCTGTAGTAACAGTAACTGGTGTACCAAGTAGGGTACAACAGACTGTAGTAACAGTAACTGGTGTACCAAGTAGGGTATAGTTACAGACAGCAGTGTACACTGTATACACATATACAGGGATATCCTATACAACCTCCAAAGCTTCTTCTATACTCTGCTCCCTGAAATTCTTATGTAACCTTTTACGTTTCTGCTACTCTGCATACAAAACCTTATATTTACTCAATTCTCTAAACCAAAACATACAACTTATTCTACTTTTTTAACATTCTCCTTTTGTTTATAGTATTGTTTTATCTGTCAACAATATACATGTATGTAGCTTACACGTTTTAACCACCAAAATTCTCTATTGCTATTTTATTAAAATGCATCTGTATTGCTATTTTTATTGCATTGTATATCTTTGGACCTTTTCTCCCCAGGCCTCCGCTGAAAAAGGAAAATAGCTCAGGCGGACACTCCCGGTCAACAAATGTAAAATAAAATAAATAAATATTAAAAATACATCTGTAGTAACAGTAAGTGGTGTAACAAGTAGGGTACAGTTGCAGACAGCAGTGTACACTGTATACACACATACAGGGACATACAGCTGTAGTAACAGTAACTGGTGTACCAGGTAGGGTACAGTTACAGACAACATTATACCCTGTATACACATATACAGGGACATGCAACTGTAGTAGCATTAGCTTGTGTACCAAGTAGGGTACAGTTACAGACAGCAGTGTACACTGTATGCACATATACAGAAACATGCAGCTGTAGTAATAGTAACTGGTATACCAGGTAGGGTACAGTTACAGACAGCAGTATACACTGTATACACATATACAGGGACCTACATCTGTAGTAACAGTAACTGGTGTACCAGGTAGAGTACAGTTACAGACAGCAGTGTACACTGTATACACATATACAGGGACATGCAGCTGTAGTAACAGTAACTGATTACCAAGTATGGTACACTTACAGACAGCAGTGTACACTATATACACATATACAGGGACATGCAGCTGTAGTAACAGTAACTGCTGTACCAAGAAGGGTACAGTTACAGACAGCAATGTACACTGTGTACACATATACAGGGACATGCAGCCATAGTAACAGTAACTGGTGTACCAAGTAGGGTACAGTTACAGCCAACAGTGTACACTGTGTACACATATACAGGGATATGCAGCTGTCATAATAGTAACTGGTGTACCAAGTAGGGTACAATTATAGACAGCAGTGTAAAGTGTATACACATATATGAACAGAAATAGAAAGAAAGTTTTAAGACTGAGTTACTGAACGTTGTGAAGAGTATCCAGAAGAGGCTAATTTCCATGTTCAGTGATTTCTGTGGGAATTTCTTAGTACACAGATGAGTCCTACTGCTACAGCTCTGTGTAAATGGTGTTGTTTTTACAATCATGGAGTCATTCACAGTTCTACAGTCCTGACTGGTGCTGTTTTTTATAGGCCAGAGTCAAGAGCAGCAAAAACCTAGCACTACATGATACAAGGATCATTGCTGCAGTATGAGTCATATTAAACCTTAGAACTAGCCATATAGAGAGTTGGCCTTTTGTCTTGACTTTCAGAACTTTGGGCATCCCCAATGTAGAGCTGTTCCCCCCCTGTGCTAAGGAGTATGAGGCAGACCTGCATGCACGCTTTTCATTCCATTTTCAACATTGGAAGCAGGAGATTGTCAGTGTCCATTTGGTCATTCCAGCTGTCTTTTATATCACAATAATAAGTACCCTGTTTGGTTAAACAATTCTACTATTTGACTACAATTGCAGGTTGTGATTGTTATGTATTAATGGTGTCGATTGCTTATATCCCCAGAAAAGATCAACAACAGCTGCACTTCTTTTAGGCAGAGTCCCCCAAAAGATTGTCCCCTTCAGTGCCTTTATTTTTGTAGGGAAAACCATCAGATTTTAAACTGTGAATGCTATATCACTTTCCATAAATAGACCTGTTTCAAGGGGTCTGAAATCTAAGGGCTTTCCTGAAACATAAAAAGCTTTTAGCATTGAGTGAAAGGGTGACTGCCTGTCCCATAACAGAGGAACTGTTCAATATCAAAGCCAAAAAGCCATGAAATGTGCCACAAGAAAATGGAAAGCTAAACAAATTGCAGCTTAAAGATTCCTTGGATAGGTTGCCTTTGATGCTAATGACTCAATCCAGTCCATTTGAACCTGAAGGAACTAACCCCAACAATGTGTAGCTTAGACCCTGGCACCTCAGTGTTGTTCTCCCCACCTTTTTTATCCCCTTGAGAAGGAGATAATGGGATTGGAGTCTGGCCTTCCTAGATGACATTACTTCTCTACAGTACAATATCACACCCCCCACCCCCAGGCGTTTGCAAGGGGTGTCAGTAAGCACTGATTCCTTCAAGGTGATCTCCTTCCTCTGAAATCCTGTCTACTGATTTTGCAAAAAATCTGTGAAGAAATTCCTTCCGTCCAGTCTGTGTGAGACCTTTGCAGAACCACGGGGTGCTCTAGTTTTATTTCTGCAGGGATAGACATCTGGCTGTCCATATCTACTCTACTGATTTTTGCCACAGCAGATTGTGTTTTGCTGAAGATTTTATGGCATCATGGCAAAATGTCAATACCATAACACATCAGTCCTACCTCTGCCCTTGCACAGCCCATGAGAAGGAAAGAAGATTACACCATACAGGATATGTCAGACTCTGATTAAGTGGAAGACAAGGACCTGGCTTATTTGATTAAGAAATGTACTCTCCTCTTGGTTATGAAACCACCAGAGGAAGATTATTTATTTTCTGGCTGCCTTTCAGAAGATGTCTTCTTTAGTGAGACCACAAATCTTATGAGACAGCAGTTTAAGTAGTGCACTGAAGAGTTGCCAGAAACTCAGAGTTTTTTTAATGTTTCTACTCTAAACCTATCCGAGCCCACAATTGGTTCAAAAGATCTCTGTCAGGAAGACAACAGGCAGTACAGTGGCAATCAGACATCTCTCCACTACTCCCAGTAACACTGTGTGTGCCCTAAGGCTCCATCCGTGGGCCACTACTATTCACTTATCTTCACTAACAACCTCCACACCCCATGCCACAATAATACAATATGCAGATGACGCCACACTTGTATGTAATGCCACATCTATCCCAGAATTACACAAACTCACACAATCATCCTTCCTATCAGTTGAATTCTAGCTATCTGAACAACATCTAATCCTAAACCCCAATAAAACAAAACTATTACTATTCAGCCCCATAAAACATAGGCCTCCGTCCACCCTTTCAATATACTATTAAAAAACAGTACCACTATCACACCAGTCAGTCACACCAAAATACTCAGTATATAAATAGACTGTAACCTGACATTTGACATCCATATTGCTCACACCATAAAGAAGTTCACAATAAACTAGGGGCCCTATACAGAAACAAATCCTTTCTGACAAAAACAGCCAAAGAAACCATCGCCAGGACACACCTACTCTTTACTCTCACATATGCCTCCCCTATTCTAACTAATGTAAGAAAAACAGACATCACCAAATTAGCATGCTACAACAAAATTGCTAGGTTTGCCACCAATTTACCCTATAAATCTCATCATTATATAGCCCTAAGGCAATTACAATGACTTGAATTTCCCCATCTCCTTCTGTACAACCAGCGCAAACCCGCAAATTACCACACAACCCAGATAAAACCCCAGCCCTAAATAGTATACTCAAACCATACATTAGTAAAAGAGTTCTACACTCCAACAACAAACTACACGAAGTCCAAAAAGCCTTTAATTCTGCAGAAGAATCCCTATATTCCACCTATATAGCAAAAGCATAGAATTCCTTACCCAATAGCCTTACAAATAAAACCTCCATAACTCAGTTTAAAAACTCACTTAAAACCCACCTCAATATTAATGGCTATGCCCATGATCCACAACAAGAGAACAAGTGACATAAATGACCTAAAATCATATAATAATCCAGTAGTCCCTTCAGTAATGTTAACTAACAAAGAAAGTGTATACTGCTGTTACCTGTAATTCTTCTACAGTACTGATTTTACTTTTCAAGCCTTTTAAGAAGCATTGTATACCTTCATTCTTATCTTATATATACAATCTCATAAGTGCACATTTTATCTTATTCAACAACTATATACACGTCTTAACATATTTTATGATAATATCTGTTATAATGTTTCTCTAAGGCTATTTCAAAAAAATTGTACACATCTGAATGTATTCTATGTTAATGTCTGTTCATATGTTGTTCTAAGACTGTATATAACTGTGGAGCTTTTCTCCCCGGGATTCCACTAAAAAAGGACTGCTAGTCCAGTCGGACTTTCCAGGTTATCAAATGTAAAATAAAATAAATAAAAATAAATAAATAATTTTAAGAACTCATAGGCATGGAGGGACCCAGGTCGATGGTCATCTGTTTGATTATGCAAGCCTTTGTGGAGGTTATGGTAGATTTAGAGCCACTTACCCCAAAGATCTCAAACTATATTTACAAGAATCAGAGGAGATTCAAATATGTGTTTATTATTCCAGTATCAAACTCAGCTGTGATATCTCGGGATGCATCAGGAGGTTCTAAATTAAGATTATAACTCATTTTAGACAGAGAGACACAAGACCTGGATCATTTTCGAAAGAAAGTATTTTCTTCTTCAACTCTGGATAGAAGAGATGTAAACAGTATGAAGGAGATCTCATCAAACAGTATGTTGAATGACCTAATGGGTGAGTTGACTAGTTGGCAACTTTTACTGCAAAGCCAATAAAATCAGAAGCATAAAAGTGAAGGCCACAAACAGCAAACTAAAAAGAAAGCATTTTTTGTAGGAAGACAAGCCCCCTTCATCCTTGTGAGAGGATTAAGTTCCCTGCACTTCCTTACTTTTACATGGTAAATCTGCAGTCATATAACTGGGAAAGGGCAAACACTGTTTTGCTATAAGTGTCCTTCATGTACATATTTCCAGTTTAATCAGCTTCAAGAAATGTAGGCTACTTCAGATACTCATGAAAGTGGGAGAACATGTCAATAAATGCAACTACAGGAACTGTTAAACATAAACATGACTAATTAAGGACGCAGCCTTTACCTGGAGATGTTAAAGTACAATTTTTGAATGTGTAATTGGACAAAACCTTATTTGTCCCTTTTCTCAGTAATATTTAAGACAAGAGAATAGAAGGGAAACATTCAGCATAATGTCATAATGTTTCATCCACTAGTTCTTTAAATACTTTTAACAATAGTTCTTTAAATACTTTTAAATATTTTTATTTTACTGTGAATACCTGTGTATACTTCACTATAACATCTCTTCCCTCTCTGCCTACACCTCCCCACCTATCTACTTACCTGCTGACTCTCACTGTGTGCTCCTTACTGTTTCCCTCCTGGCCTGCTGATTTTTTTTTGTTTTTTGTGGCAACTGCCATTTTCTGGCCCAACCCACTCCATTCACCCTCGCTACACTCGGGCTCACTCTGCACCCTACCCTACCCCATGCCCACCCGCCCCCACTTTATACTGGCTACACTTCATTCCAACCCCTTCCACACTCCCCACTTATCCAGTCACAGCTGTCCCTTGTAAACTTCCTACCACTCCTCTCCAAATAGCTTCCTATCCCCCCTACATCCAATAATATATCAATTACTGTTTATACCTACCCACACCAGAACCCCACTCTCTCATCCCCCTTCTTCTCATTATCTCCCTCACACTCACAGCATCATAGCTTATTTACAGCCTTTGAATCTACCTTCCCTTAACTTAGTAATGTTCCCTTCTTGTTCATTCCTCTCTACCTTGTAAATTAATCTCTCCTCAGTACTCTTTATTTATCTTTTTCATCTTATTTCTCACTCCTCTCCTGCCTAGTAAATAACCTCTTCCTCATGCACTTTTACCTTGCTCTCAGCCATCCTTCTACTATGATTAACTAATTTCAAGCCATGCCCCCACCTCACATCAGTCCTGCTTATGTACCTCTCTTTACTTACCTGCTATCATGCACACCTTAATATTTCACATTCATCCCCAACCTGCACATCTCCTATACTCCACAAGGAACCCTCCCTGCCCTTCCTGATTTGCCCTTCTCTCTCTAACTCCTCCTTCACACATCTCATCAAAATATTTTTTTTCTCTGTCTCTACCATATCCTCCAAGTCCAGATACAAACCCACTGGCTTCTACCTTTATGCAAATAAACCTTCACCTTTTTCTAACAATATACTATCATCTGGTAACATCCACCCCAACCCTGGCCCATCTAACCCAACCACAACAAACACTTGTCTCACTAAACATCTCTATATCTTTGCTATTAACATACAAAGTCTACATTATAAAGTTACAGAACTACACTCCTGGATCACCCACCAATCCCCACACATCCTGGCCTTATCTGAAACATGGCTAAAACCACATATTTTAACACTGAAATACTACTTCCCCACTACAACATCTATCGCCAAGATAGAACCACCAAAAAAGGTGGAGGTGTCGCAATTATGTATTCTGAACACTTTAACCTATCCCCCCTGCCAATATCTTTGTCTAGCTTTCAACCAGCTGAACTACTACTTCTAAACTGTCACTTCAACCCCCATAAGAAATTTGCCATTGCCTCTATTTACATCCCATCTAGAAACAACATTCCCATCCTCGAATGTATTCTAGCATGGATTTCTGTTAATATTCCTTATGAGACGTTACTACTAGGTGGCATAAATATTGACTGGCAAAAACTATCCTCTACCTCTCCCTCCCTACAAATCAACCTACATGACTTCCATCAACTTATCACAACTCCTACCCGCTTCAGCAACAACAATACCCAAGGTACCACCTTAGACTGGATTCTTAGAACCCATCCTATATCATAACCCCAGAGCCCTGCCCAACTCACTAAGTGACCAACTCCCTATCCAAGTCCGTTACTCTTCCCAAATACCCTAATTCAACCATTTTAGAGAGTGTCACAAGCTTTCTTCTTTCAGGCCTGAAACCTTCAATAACAGACTCACTTCCATAAACTGGGGCTTCCTTAAGTACCTCCCTCTTAATTAAGCCATTCTACACTTTAATTGCATTTTTCTTGATATACTTGACTGTTTAGCTCCACATGGAAATGTGAGAATCAAAGCCAACTGCTAACCTTGGCTGACCACAAACATCCTATTTCTCATGAGAGAAAGAGACAAGAATTGAAAAAAATGGCTAAAAACTAAATCAGCAACAGTCCTACAAAAATATAAAGAACTATGAAATCTAGAAAAAACAGCAATTAACAAAGACAAGAAAACTTACTTTTACAATCCCCAGTTTTCCCAAAAGTCGAACCCCCAAAAATTCTGGCATACCATCAATAAAATCTTAACTCCACCCCCAACCCCTTCCCTGATACTTTTCCCTTAGGAACTGCCACCTTACTTAATACCCACTTTATTGAATCTATTCAAAAACTTACCCAACCCTCCCTTAGCCATAGCCACCCTCACACCACTCACTACACATGCAACACAACCTCTTTTCAACCCTTCTCCACAGCCTACATCAAATCACTTCTACTAAAACTGAAACCTTGTTCTCCCTCTACTGATAACTTCCCTCCCCTCTTTCTTAAACTCTCAGCTCATTCCTTAGCCTATCCTGTCTCTATCCTAATAAATAGTTCTATCCAAGAGTTTACTGTCCCTGAAATCCTTCTACACCATTCAGCTTCACAAAGGAGGTAACTTCACTGAGCCCTCTAACTACAGACCCATTGCCATCCTGTCTCCTCTATCCAAAAGCCTTGAAAAATGTATTCACAATCAACTTTTAACTCACCTTTTTAATGAAAATCTTCTAATCCCCACTCAATATGCCTTTAGGCCACACCACAGCACCTCCACTTCCCTCCTATCATTCACTCACACTGTTGCTGAAGCCAGGGACAACAAATTCTTAATGTCTTGTCTCTTTCTTAACCTCTCTAAGCTACTTGCTCCCATTCCAAGCTACTTACTAAGCTTACTGATCTTAATCTCTCCCCCTCTATAGGCTCCAGTCTCTCAGATGGCAATCTGCTTGCCCCCCTTTCCTACCTGTCCAAACTGGTGTCCCTCATGGCTCAATCTTTGGCCCCCTCCTATTCAACATCTTCACCAGTCATCTTTACTCCTCCTGCAACACCTCCTCCCTCATACAATATGCTGATGACTCTACTGTTATCTCTTGTGCTGACAACATCTCTAAACTTCTTTCTATCACCCAGACCTCCTTCACATCCATGGAAAAATGGCTCACAGAGCGTCAACTTGTACTTAATCCCCAAAAAGTTAAGCTCCTACTATTTATCCCCAAAACTCTCCACCACCTTAAATCCACCTTTACTATTTCTTTGCTAGATAACACCCTCATCAAAGCTGAGCCTCACACTAAGTTACTGGGTACAATAATCAATGACCAACTCAAATTCGACATCCATATCCAACACTGTATCAAAAAACTAACCAGAAACTGGGTCTTCTCTACAGGAATAAGAAATTTCTTGCTCCCAGCTCCAAACCCACCCTTGCCCAAGCCTATCTCCTTCCATGTCTCCTCTACGCCTTCCCTATCCTAACTCACCTCTAGTCAAACCCTCTCTCCAAACTAGAACAAGCTTACAATAACATAGCCAGATTCGCCAGTAACCAGCCTTATAAATCCAGTCATTGCCGTGCCCTGAAATAGCTTAAATGGCTGGAATTCCTCAAGCTCTTACTACTTGCCCAGCTGCAGCTGACACACTTCCTACTCAACAAACTACTAGCCTACCCATCACTGTCTACCTTAGTATCCCCTTATACCCCAACACCCACTCTTAGTAGTTCCGACAAGCGCCTTCTAAACATCTATAAACCAAACAAAACTTATGGCAAACTCCTCTATAAATACTCTGTGTCCCTTGTGTGGAATATGCTACCACCTCACATTCGTAGCATCACTTGTTCAAGCTGCTTTAAAGCTGAAGTCAAGCACTTCTCGCTGAACTCAAAAGCCTGTCCTTGTCTAAATCCTCCATAATCTGCATTTTCCTTTCTTTTTCTTTTCACCACCTGTCTACATCTAATAATTCAATGACTAATCTGCTCATTAGACATACTACATTATGCTACTTGGGAAATATATGTCATTATTGTAAATACTTAAATGTACTAGTTGATTTTACTTCATTTTTTTATTACAGCTATTTGTTTCACCTGATTACTGCATATGTAATTTTTGTTTGTTATATTGCTGCACTGTTTTTCTTGGGTTTTGTATATTGCCTACTATGTTATCTTTTTTATGTTTGTATTGCTGGAGCTTTTTTCTTCGGGTCTCCACACTGAAAACAGGCCATTGGCTGAGATGGACTAACCCAGTTAACAAATGCCAAATATAATAAATAATAAAATACTGTAGAAGCTATCCTTCCAAGCAGTGTAGCCAGTTCAGGGTAGAATAAAACAAAGGAAGATATGGGCAAAGAGCAATGAATATGTGTCCTATACCAGGAAAGGTAGAATTTGGTAGGGAAAAAGAGAAGATTCCCAATTAGGCATGGAGGGACTGTGAACGGACTGCTCCATTTTTATTATGCTATCCTTCGTCCTCCTCCCTTCTTCTATTCACAGGCTGGTTCATCCTGACCACAGACTTCTGGGTAAAGGATAACTTCTTTGAGCAACAAAACAGAATTCAGACTTTTCTTCCTTTCCTAGGAATGCTCCACCTTTCTCCAAATCAGTTCAGCTTGGCCCTCCCTGTCTTCAGACCACTACATGGAAAGGCTGTCCCCTAGCAGAGCAAATGAGTGATTTTTATAATGGAACCTCCTTGAGCCCCTGGACATTGATATACCATATTTTTTCTAGCTAAACAAATTTCTGAGAATGAATAAAAGTTCAGAATGTTGACACTGTAAGTCCTCCTTTTGCTCTCATTCAAAATGTCATAATGGTAACCTTTGACATGAAGGATACCTTCTTTCACATTCCTATTTACAGAGAGCAGTGGCAGCCTTCAGATTTATAGTGGGGATACAACATTTTGGGTTTTCCATTGTAATAAGAGTATTTACAAAATATTTTGTTCTGATTTTGACTATCTCATGTTACCTGTATCTGGATGACTGCCTGATACAAATAGCCTCACAAAGGCAGCTTTATAATTGTCTGTAATATACAATGTAATGTATGAACAACCAAGGTGTTTCCCTTAATCTGAAGAAATCCAACTTAACATCTGTTTGTACTAAGTCTTTATTTGGTCTAGTGCAGGACCCAAAAGCCTGCAGAATAGCCCTAGGCAGGAGGAGATGCACACACATACAACCAAAAGGATATTTTATAGGCATTGGGTCACACATTTTCCTCCATCGTAATGGTACATTTGACCAAGCTGTACATGAGGAAGCTTCAGTGGTACTTTAGAAGTCTGTAAGGTCAGCACTGCTAGTCTCTGGAGAAGGTCTTTCCCCTGGTACATGTCATTCAGCATGAGTTGAAATGATGGGCGCACCAAGTGCAGACTTGCCCAGGGATGCCATTTGTAGTCCTTCAGAACTGTCAGACCATGACCAAAGAGTTCTTGAAATGTGCATGAGGGACACATTCTGACAACCTTAAGGTTCAAAAGAGATGGACAACTCAAAGATGGTGGCACTGATGTTTGCCTTACAGATTTTTGAGTCAGTGTGAAAGGCAGGAATCTGGAAAATGTTGACAGACAGCACTACAGTAATGTGGAACTTTAGCAAACAGGCATGAACCTAGGCTTAGACCCTATGTAAGCTGACTGTAGTGGCTTAGGAACTGACCTCAGTGCAGGGTGTCAACCTTCTGTTCATAAGCATCAGCTCAAGCTAGATTTGTCTAGCAGACCAACTGTTTGTCCTCTTGGACAAACAAGCCTGTCAGTAGTTGGTTTACAAATGGAGAGCCCTTGAAGTGGATTTATTTGCTTCCTAGGTCAGCCTTCAGTTACGAATTCTGATTTAGGTAGCCATGCAAAGGAGTATGAGCAATGAATGCCATCATGATCCCCTGTGATCAAGGTATCTGCCTGTATTTCTACTGTTTCTGCTGTTAGATGGAGTACTTTGAGAGCTACAGAATGAAAGACTGAATTCATCTTGATAACTCCGATGTGATCTAGACAACCGTGGTTCTTGTAGCTAGTTTATGTTCTCCTAACAAGGGGGATCTCTTGTACACCAAGCCTAAGAAGTTTGTAGTGGGCAGCCTGGATGATGTCATCTTAGTCCTCCTTTGGGACTGTCTTTGCACCAGAGTTTTCATATTCTGCATGCCAGAAAATCTCAAGCACCAGTTAATCTTTTCTGTATGGGAAAAGATTTTCAGAGTGGAACACCAGTAATCAGATAGAATGCATTACAGCACCTGTATCTAAGTACCTCACTGAGTTTTTGAGAAAATTAGGTATATGCCTTGATTAAGTTACATCTATCAGCCATTACAACTTGCTTACCCTTACACCCTGCCTTGGCATCAATTTTACAGTCAAACAGTTCTTGACGGCTTCTTCTAAGACCACCTTGAAGATATATCCCTCTTATTTGCTATTTCAATTTTTGTGTTAAAAAAGTGAACTTGTCTCCATTTTATTCAGACATTTGTGAAGCATTAAAGATTTAGTTTGGGGAAAACTTGTTTGTAGCTATGTCCTCTGCCAGATGAATTTCTGAACTGCAAACTTTCATGTGCAAATTACACACAGTCTTTCACATAGAGAAAAAAATATGAGAATATAAGTAATTGTTTATGACCATCATTTAATATCACTGTAGCTGCACTGGGCATCGTTCAATATCAGTACAGTTGTGTTGTCCACTTTTTAAGTTTTAAGAAGATATACTTCAGTAGCTTGTATGTAGCAGTTTTGGGACTGTGCATTTAATGTAAACAAGTATTATCAGAATCCTAGAGGTATCACTAGGATTTAATCAGTCAGGACGTTTGCTGTGAGACTATAATATAGAAGTAAATCTCAATGCTGTGCTAATAAAACATGCTGCAAAGAAACTATCAGTAGCTGTGATGATCAGAAGAGAGCAAGAATTAAAGTTAATAGAAAACTGTAGAGCTTATAAAAGGCATGCATGAGTGAAAGTGTGGTTACTGTTGTAAAACAAGACATGCATCACATTTTGTTTGATGTGCAAGGTCTGAATAAAGTGAGTAAAAATAGGCATTAACCCTTGCTTACAGTTGAAGACGTAGTTTCAGTAATGCCAAATACTAAGTTCTTTTTCACCATTAGGTGTAAACCAGGATTCTGGCAAAACCTAGATAAAACTGTACATTTAATACACAATTAGGAAGGTCCTGTCTTCTTAGACTTTTATTTGGTATTCCATACACACTGGAGGTGTTCTAGAGGGCTGTTACAAAATGATCCAAGACCTGGGAAGTGATATAAGCTTAGCTGATGTACTGTTATTGTGTGGTCATATATTAAACAGCATGTCTGGGCTCTGATAACAACTGTTAAATATATTAAGGCAGCATAATTTAAAGTTAAATAAGAGTATGTGTGAAATATGAGTGACATGTCTGCAGTACATGGGTCATAATGTAACATCAGAGGAACTGCATCCTGATAAAGAAGACCTCAGTCAGAGCAATTCTAGATATGGCAAAGCCAGATGACAAACCAGTATTATGGAGGTTTCTAGATATGACACATTTTCTTCAGATTTTGTTTCTAAAAATATGTCTGAGATACCTGCGCCACCAAAAAGGCTAATAAAGTATGATGTAGCCTGAGAATAGCACTTTGAACAGGTAGAAAGCCCTGAAATACTTAGAAAATAGTTATAGAAGTTCCAGCTCTGATCTACTGTGATGCGAATAAGCCTACTGTGTTGCATGTAGATGGCAGAATGATTTAAAAGTTATTTTCCTACAAAACAAGATACCAGTTGCCTATGGGTCAGGTGTGTTTGGAAATGTGCATAAGAAAAATATGTGCAGATGGAACTGGAGATGTTAGCAATAGTCTGTGGTCATGAGGAATCTCAAAAGTATGTTTAGACTTAAGAAATATATATAGAAACCGACCAAATGGCCTTGCAAAATATATTTAGAAAGTTCTTGTACAAGGTATCTCCTAAACTGTAGAGAGCATTATTTCATCTATAGAGGTATAATCCAAAAGTGAAATATAGACCATACCAAGTACCACACACAACAGACACATTGAGTAGAGCATATTTACTAGAGAAATGTGAAAACTTTTTAGAAGAAGAAGAAAGTTTCATTGGGTAATACCAAAGTCATCACTGATATAAGAAAAAGATTCCAGGGATGCATTGTCACTGACTTAGAAATGCAATTACTAACATAAACTACAATGAGGAGTTGGCCTGAGTAAAATCTGTCAATGAAGAAATAAATTTATAGTCTTAACTTATTATCGAATGAATAATAAGTTGTGTTCAAGTCTTAATGTTCAAAGATGTCAAAAAGAAAAAATATTTCCCAATCAGCTGAGAAGGCAAATGCTTGACAAGACACATGAAACATCTAAGAGAACCAAAGTGTAAAGAAGGAGCACAAGGTTTAACTTTTTGGCAAGGTGTATTAAAGATGTGGTGCAAAGATGGTTTTACTGTTTCTTTTTACAGCAGTTGTGCTCCCATCATCTAAAGTGGGCTTTGTGACTCTAAAATATGTCATTTTTACTTTAATGTATTCATTTGAGTTATATTTATTAATTTTAATAAACTAGTGTTCGTATTTCTTGTATGCTGAGTAGCTACCACATACTTGCTGATTTTGAGATACGTGGTCCTGCATTTTGATGATGCAGTACGGGGAGTAAACTGCTTGTAGTGGCTAGGCAGGTTTTCTGAAGTCTGTCGCAGATTTCAATGCATAAAGCAATGCAGACTGCAATACATTCAAGCAGTGAGACAACCATTAACTAAATAAAGGTGTTTGTAGCCAAGTAGCAACAAAAACATAAGTTAAACTTGATAATCATAGTAGTGTATAATGTTCGGTATAGAGTGCAATAACATATATATAGCACTGCAATAAATGGAAGTCTGTCATATAATGATCACTCTTAGAAAGAAAACTAAGGTTATTTCAATCACAGTCTGTATTAAAGTGTAAGTGTGTGCTTTATACATCAGATGGATTAGTGCTAGAATGAAAAATATTAATTGAGCAAAATGTGCTTTTTTGCAATGCTAAAGTTCCACCTGTGTGTGGGACTAGGTACTTGGTGTTAAACTAGCTTGCAGTACCATGTACCATGTATGGGTGGATTGGTACTGGTACTGTACACAAGCACAGTTTGGTGTAGATTGTGCCAGCCTCTCTTCTCCTCTGGGAGTAACTTGCAGTGTTCTGACTGGGGAATAACTTGCAATGTTCTCTCTTTAAAAATAGATGCAATTCCCAGGTGAACCTTTGGCCCAGAGAGCCTCATGGCCATGCAGCTCCATCCGTATGTCAGAACTGGTTCCCTGCCGGAATCCCAGGTGTGACATACAGATAGAGCTGATGCTACATCAGAGAACATAGGCCAGACTCACCTGCCCTTTCAAGTCCTGTGGTAAATTTTGGGTATGCTCAAAAGAGGTAAAGGGACTCAATGACACAGTGCTATAGAATTTTAATACTTGTTCCCAGCATAGTAAAATGTCCTTTAATTTAATACCTTGCGGTACTGAACTACGCACTGTTTGCCCCCTTTGTGACCTCATCAGAAGGTACCACAGGTGACAGTATTTCTTATCATTTTACCCACTGTGTCTTCTGACACTTGATAGTTAAACATGTCCATACCCACATTTAAATGACTGTGTATTTGTTGTAATGAAGCCAATAATTTCCTGTCTGTCCTGTACCATCCATGCCATTGAATGGATGAGTATATGCCCTTCAGATTTGTATGCAGATGATGATAAGCTGTTTTTATTACCAGTTTTGCTGCCATATAGTGGGATTTATCATAATGCTTTTCTTTTCTCATCATAAGGCACAAAGTACCTGTTTGTGCTGACAACTTCTGCTAGGACTACTGTTTCATCACTGAAAAAGAAAGAATTTGTGATAGATTTCCTAGGAGTGTTCACCTAAGCAGACATCTCACTGGAGAAAGCTCCTGCTTTCAAGGATTTTGTTTGCAAATAAGCTGAACAAAGTTGTAGTGTACCTAGAATGGCATGGTTTAGAAGATTTTTTATTTATTTAGTAGGTGAATAGACTGATCCAGTGCCATTTTTCAGCCATAGCTTATGCCTTCGATACTACATAAACTTTTAATAACACATACAGAGTAGAGCAGTACATCAGTGCAATATCCCTGCAAGATGTATGTCTTTGGCATGAAGCCTGTCTAAAGAGAAGTTGAAAAATTAACAAGTGCTTATCTTTTTGGATGGGACTACAGATGACTGCAGTGTTTTACAATGTTGTCAAAATCATTGTTATGGACATCTGAACAACCATGCCTAAATGATATTGAGTTCTTAGGCATGTTACAGCACAAGAGAGGCACCAGCTTTGTTGAGAGTGCCAAACCACAACAGTGTGCTAGTACTTTGATAGTATTCTAGCTGTAGTAGTCTACACTTCATAGGTTAGTACTAGGCTATCGGCCCTAGGGCCTGTACAAGCCTAGCCATAACAATTCCCTGGCGATTTCTTCCCACAATATTTACTTCCTTGGACCTCTGTCTAGCAGGGTGACTGACATGATCCCCGGGGTAAATCTCAAATCCAGTTGTCAAGGTTCCTTTTGAAGAGGGCCAAGGAGGCGATCTGCTTGATATGTATTCCAGAGTATGGGGAGTCTCTGGGTCAGGAACCTATTCCTCCAGCATGTTTTGTTCATCATGATGACAAGATTTAGGTTTCTGGTGCGTGTGGCTCCAGATTGGGATTTCTTTAAGTGTGGCAGGGTCCATATTAAATGTTCGAACATCCAAAATGTCGAACATTACATGGTCGAGACCAAATGTTCGACATTTGGATGTTTGAACATAAATAAAAGAAAAGAAAGCACAGAAAAAAACACTTTTAACAGTGTAGGCAGGGGGTCAAGCCCCCCTGCATCCCCATAGCCCCCTACTTAAATATACCAACTCAGAGACCGCACTTCAGTGCAGAAAAGGGAAATTCTCCCTATCTGCACTGTACGGTGCCATTGAAAGTCCATCTTCGAACACTCAAAATTTCGAATATTTGGTCTTGACTATGTAACGTTCGAAATTTTGAGCGTTCAAAGATTTGACAGATACTCGTGTAGCATGTACAACAGCTCTGGGTTTGACATGGCCTTGTATATTAAGCAGAGATCACCTCTGAGTAGACAATATGGGACAGAGTATAGCTGGAATTTTTTTAGTTGGTCAGCATAGGGCATCTGCTTTAGGCCTGTGATTCTTTTAGTGAGGTGTTTCTGCAGCCTTTCCAGTTGTTGCAGATGAGTGAGGTACATACCAAATGGGGCATTGTACTCTATGATGGGTCTAATGAGGGATGAGTACAGTGGGACAATGGCATTCTTTTTCCTGGATGAAAAGCCCTTAGTGATGAGGTGTGCCACATAGAAGGATTTCCTGACTTTTGTGGCGATGTGGATGTTCATCATGCTATACTGCTGAACTCGTCACACTTGGGTTATCCTGTCGTCAGGTGGTCCCGCAGTCGGCCGAATCCCAAAGTCCTGGTCTGGCGTCTGTTGTCGTCGCCTCTTCCCTGACGTCAGTGCGACAGGGGTATAAAAGAGACAGCCGACACCATTTTCTTCAGTCTTTCTTGCCGCGCGGTGCCCAAAGCAAAGCAGTTCGCAAGTGCCGGTTGGCCAGCTCCTGAAATTTTCGAATCGAGTTTCAGCCCGAAGTCTTCTCTAAAGCTAAGTACCCCGTTGGGGGAAACTTTTCTTGCCTCAGACCGATGTCAGACAAAGTTAATAATTGTATTTCTTGTGGGAAGCAAATATCTCATAAGGATTTTCATTCTTATTGTATTCCTTGCCTAGGCCCAGACCACGACGTCTCTGGTTGTCGGTTTTGTGCTAGGTTCAACAAACGTACAATTAAGCGTCGGGCAGAATTCATCCAGCATTATTTTGGCTGAAAATTTAACTATAGCATGCCGTCGGAGCAACCGACATCAGCAATGATTAAAAAACGCAAAGATAAGGACCGGCAGCCAAGGCCAAAACCAGATACCGAGGCCTCAGCAAGGCCTGACGCCGGTTCTCCGGTTTTCAGCGAGGTGCCTTTGCAGCCCCTGACTACCGCTGATTCAGAAATTCTGACGGCCTCCCAAACCAAAGCAATTGGGCTTCAGGAACCGGTTCCACCTCACTCCTCGGACGCCAGCCCCGACGGGGATCCGGAAATTTTGGATAGGCCTTCGGTCTCTGAAGGTGTTTTCAAACTGACAACCATCTCTGCCAAGCCTTATGCTAAACTCAAAGCCCCTTTGAAAGTTAGAAAACTGGGGCCACACCCACCCCCACAGGCCCCTATGCCTAAAAAACAGATGCTTAAGATGGCTGAGGATTTAATCACCCTTATCAGGGGATCCCAATCCCCACCTGACAAAAGGCCTAGACTGGAGGAAGATTATCCGTCCTCTGACCAAGCATCCATTTCCTCAGGCAACTCTGATGACCAGGATTACTCCTTCCCTCCTTATGAAGACTCAGTTGCTGAAGAGTCCATTCCCTCTATCTCCCCCCCTGAAGACTACTCTTTTGGGGAAACTTTACACACCATGAGGGAACACTTCCACTGGGAAGGCCAAGATTACTCTGATTCCAAGAAAAGACTCTGTGAGTTTCTTCTTCTTCCACAGCATAGACCCCTGGTAATTCCTCCAGTTTTAGACATTTTGGATGATGTTTTCTCTGAATCCAGTTTAAACCCAGATTTCTTACCTCCAACACAGCTAAACCAGACAGATACTGCCGAGTTCCTGATACTCATAAGTTTCTATACAAAAGTCCCACTGCAGACCCCCGAGACCATTTCCCAGGGTCCCAAACGGGTTAAGGCCTCTACTGCTGAGAATCCACTTCCTTCTGAAAGAGATTCCAGAGCATTAGAAAGATGGGGAAAGAAAGTGTATACGTCTGCCACTTTGGCCATGAGGGCCTTAAACTGCCAATTCCACATGCTAAAATACCAACAGTATTTGATTACACAGTTAAAGCAGAAACTGATCCCTCAGACAGATCAACTTGACTTTAGAGAGATGCAGGATTTGCTGCATGCAGCAGAACAGGTGGGAAAGCATACCTTGGTTTTGATTCATTGGAAGCCTCATGTAGAGCAGCTGTCACAGGGTTTGTAATATGTAGGCATGCTTGGCTTAAAGAACAAGCCTTACCAGAACATGTCAAAGCAAAGTTATTGGATGCTCCATTGCAGAAAGATGTGTTATTTGGTGTCAAAGCAGAGGAAGTTTTAAAGAAAATGGAAGAAAAGGCAAACAGTTAAAGATTTTTTTACAGGTACAACCTCCTCGTTTCAGCAGAAACTGGCCATCAAAAAACTGGTCCTTTCCTGCATCAGACAGACCCCGAAGAGGTAGGTACAGGTGCCCAAGGGGCAGAAGCCAGCCACAAGGTTCTTTCAGGCCTAGACAATGGCATACAACAACTCGAAGAGGTGGAGACGAAAGATCTCAACCCTTCAGGAAACAAACACAATGACTTCCCTCTTTGCCTGCCGAGCAAAATTGCCCTGGCAGCAGCTTTGGGAGGAAAACTGGCTCTATTTCCACAAAATTGGCGCATCATAACAAAGGACAAATGGATTCTGGACATTATTACCCGAGGCTACATATTTCATTTCCACACTTTACCACAGATGAGAGGCATGCCAAATCTGCCTCCAAACCAATGGGCAGAGGTACAAATGCAAATTTCAGCCCTCATGGTTATGAAAGCAATTCAAAAGGTACCTACAAAGGAGCAAGGTCAAGGTTTTTACTCAAGACTGTTTCTAGTCCCAAGAAAGGACAAAGCCTGGAGGCCCATCTTAGACCTCTCAATTCTAAACACATACCTGGAGGTACACAAATTCAAAATGCTCACACTACAGCAGCTCCTTCCCATGCTGGGCAAGGAGTCTTGGCTGGTAACGTTGGACCTCAAAGAGGCATACCTGCATGTCCCTATCAGACAAGATTGCAGAAGATACCTCAGATTTTTGGCAGGTACAACGCATTATCAATTCTCTGCATTGCCCTTTGGCTTATCTACTGCACCCAGAGTATTTATGAAATGCCTGGCATCAGTAATTGCATATTGCAGACAATGAGGAATACAAATTTATCCATATCTGGATGACTGCCTGATCTAAGCGGACAGCAAGGACATTCTATTACAGCATCTGGCTTTTATAACACAGCTGCTCAGTTGCCTAGGGTACACAGTAAACAAAAATAAGTCAAAACTAATACCCTCGCAACAGATAATATTCCTGGGTGCCAGCTTAAATACAACGGTCCAGATGGCTTACCTCACGCCAGACAAACAAAAACAATTGACTCAGTACTTCAAAAAGATAGCAACTTTTACCCAGCTCACTGCAAGGAAAATCCTGCAGGCATTGGGGTTCATGGCATCATGCATTCAACTAATCCCATATGCAAAGCTGCATATGAGAAAATTACAATGGTACCTGAAAAGTGTATGGTCTCAAAACAGGCACAGCCTCGAAACAAGTATACCTATCATTCCCTGCCTTCAAAAAGAGTTCCTATGGTGGGCTCAAGCATGTCAAATAAACAAGGGTCTTCCTTTCGTCTTACCTCCAGCAAACCAAACCATGACAACAGATTCCTCAGACTATGCCTGGGGAGCACACATGGCAGGACAGTGCATACAGGGCAAATGGTCTGCAAAACAAATGCATCTTCACATCAACCAAAAGGAGATGCTAGCTGTGCAAAATGCACTGACAGCCTTCAAGGACCTCTTGCATCCAGGACAAATTCTAATAAGGACAGACAACACCACAGTTATGTGGTACATAAACAAAGAGGGAGGAACACACTCCTACCCTTTATACAGACAGGCTATGACCTTATGGAACACAGCATTGACCTACCAAGTACAACTACAAGCACAATTCCTGCCAGGAAAGGAAAACATATTGGCAGACTAATTAAGCAGAAATATGGCAGACCCTTACGAGTGGAGACTACACCCACAAGTATTTTCAATGATAACTCAAACATGGGGATGTCCAGACATAGATCTATTTGCTCCCCCAACAATTGCCAATTACAAAAATTCTGCACAAGAACTTACCACTCCCTAGCCTGGAAAATGGACGCTCTATCATTCAGATGGACAACACTGACAGTCTATGCCTTCCCTCCACTACCTCTATTGACCAAGGTATTATTGAAGGTCAGATCAGAGAGACCACAAATGATCCTCATTGCTCCGGACTGGCCATGCTAGCACTGGTACCCATTACTAAGGAACTTGACTCACAGCCCTCCATGGATCTTGCCTCAATTCCCACTACTGTTGACTCAGAAAAACTCTCAAACCCGTCACAGCCAGCTCAGAACTTTGAATTTAGCTGCATGGAGAATTCCTTAAATTATCAATCAACACTTCTCTCAAAGGACGCCCTGAATGTCATTTTGGAGGCCAGGAGTCCCAGCATCAGGAAGACTTACTCAGACAAATGGAAAAGATTTTGTGTATGGCACCAGGCTAAAGGTCAAAATCCCTGGATACCAAACATTCCTCACATACTGCAATATCTAACTGAGATGCTACACAAAGGCCTTTCCTTCTCCTCCATTAAGATCCATGCTTCAGCCATTTCAGCTCAATACAATACGGATCCTCCAATTTTCTCACACCCTTTACTTAGGCAGTTTCTCAGAGGGGCTAAGAATATAAGACCCCCCAGAAAACCACCAACACCAACTTGGGACCTGAACTTAGTTTTAGAAAAGTTAACACTGCCTCCTTTCGAACCAGCCTTCTCAGCAGAACTACAATACTTGTCTTGGAAAACAGCCTTGTTATTGGCTATTACCTCAGCACACAGGGTCTCAGAACTACAGGCACTTATGGCAGTGGAACCTTTCATCATTTTCCATCAGGACAGAGTCTCTTTACGAACTAACCCTACCTTCATGCCCAAGGTAGTATCCAGTGTGGCTTTGAATCAGTCCATTCATTTACCCACCTTGTATCCTAACCCACAGAATAAAGGAGAAAAGCTCCTTCACTCTTTGGACATTCACAGACAGCTACATTACTATTTAGATAAGACAAAGATCTTCAGAAAAACTGAGCAACTCTTTGTATCATATGCTGCAGGTTCACAAGGAAAGACTATTTCAAAACAGACCATCTCCAAGTGGATAGCACATTATATCCGCTTTTGCTACTCGCACCATGGGAAGGCAGTGCCTGTTAATATTAGATCCCATTCTACCAGGGCTACTGCAACCTCAGCAGCCTTTCTCAGAGGGATTCCAACCAAAGACATTCTGGAGGCAGCTACTTGGAGTTCAGTGCACACCTTTACCAAGCACTACCACCTTCCATTATACTCAAAAACCAGAGCTGGTTTTGTCACTGCAGTTCTGCAGGGCATCCTAGCATCACCTAACCCAGTTTAGTACCAGCTACCCTTCCATAGCTTTGGGATTCTACACAAGTGTGATGACTGCAGCAGTATAGCACGATGAACATAGTACAGTTTTGTACCTACCATAAATGTAGATGTTCGAGTGGTTATACTGCTGCAGTCCAGGTTACCCTCCCTCCATCCCCTCTACATACCAGGGTGTTAGTTACAACTCCATGTACATCTATCAGTTGGATGCATGTCTATATGGTGTATTTGCTAACAGCTAGTACTAATGTTTATCTACTAAGTTATTGTTGCATAGCTATTGTATTGCCTTCCTACTTGGGGGTACCTGGCATCTGGGGCAAGAAAAACTGAAGAAAATGGCGTCGGCTGTCTCTTTTATACCCCTGTCGCACTGACGTCAGGGAAGAGGTGACGACAACCGACGCCGGACCAGGACTTTGGGATTCGGCTGACTGCGGGACCGCCTGATGACAGGATAACCCAAGTGTGATGACTGCAGCAGTATAACCACTCGAACATCTACATTTATGGTAGGTACAAAACTGTACTTTATCGAAGGTGACACCACTGTCCACCTGTGTTCCTAAGTCTCTTATCACACTTTTGGTGTTTAGTGTACTGCCACCTATGTGGTAATTCATAGGTACATGGTTTTTCCCAAAGGGGATAACTATACACTTCTTCTGTAAGGCCCTTTTGTAGAATATCCACATCATTTGGGGATTCAATAATGGCTCCCAGTTTGCAGTCATCTGCGAACTTTGTTAGCCAGAGTCCCTTAGTGTTAGCCGTACTTCAGAGAAGTAGATACCAAATAGGAGTGGTCCCAGGACTGAACCCCAAGGTACTCCACTTGTCATTTTCTGAAGCTGGATTTGGAGTCGGCTACTTTTACAGTATGGGTTCTGTCAGTAAGCCAGTTGGCAACCCATTGAGTGACGTAGGGATTTATGCCCAACTTAGTAAGTTTATCTATTATTTCAGAGTGGGGGATGGTGTCGAAGGCTTTGGCGAGGTGCAGATAGGCTGTGTGGGACTGCCTTACCCTTGTCCATGGCTCTGGAGACTGATTCGAAAAAGTCAGTCAGGTTCAGGAGACATGATCAGCCCTTCAGGAACCCAAACTGGGTGGGGTCCAGTGTTTGAAGGTTGCCAATGTCTGTGTTTATAAGTTCCATGATAATACGTTCCATGCCCTTGCAGATCAGGCTTGTTAGACTGAGACGGTAGATGTTCATCGTGTTTCACTGTTGCAGTCATTACATTTGGGTAATGTGCTGGCAGGTTGTCCTCAGTCAGCCTGATTAACAAAGTCTTGGGTCCTGCGTTGGTTGCTGTCCCTTCTTCCATGATGTCAGGTCATCAGGAGTATAAAACATGCAGCCGATGCCATTACATCAGTCTTTCTTGCCACGTGGTGCCTGAAGCAGAAGCAGTTCGCAAGTGCCGGTCGGCCGACGCTTGAAATTTTCATTTTTGAGTTTCAGAACCGAAGTCTTCAACTAAAAGCTAAGTACCCCGTTGGGGAAACTTTTTCTTGCTCCTTACCGATGTCAGTAAAAGTTAATAACTGTATTATTTGTGGGAAGCAAATACCTCATAAGGATTTTCATTTGTACTGTATTCCTTGCCTAGGCCCTGACCATGACGTACCTTGCTGTCGGTTTTGTGCTTTATTTAATCAGTGCACTATCTGTCGTTGGTACATTTTTGCTTCTAAATATTTCAGTTCTCGATTTAATTATCCAGAAATGACGTCAGTTAGCCATCTGACTACCAGAATACCAAAAAAAAAACCGCAAAGAAAAAGAGACAGGCCATTGAGGCCCAAAACTGCTGACAATGCTTCTCCTAAGCCAGTTGCCAGTTCGCCGGTACTCAGTGAGGTGCTTTTGCAGCCCCTGATACCCGCTACTTCTGATTTGTAGGCCTCTACTGAGACCCATTCGGAGTCCAGTATGCCGTGAGATGCTTCACATATGGAACCCATGGATGTCTCTAGCTTGGTTGGGTCCAGAGCCACTGAGCAGGCACCGAGGGTGTATTCACGTCTACAGACTTGCATATTAAACCGGCTCCAACTTCAGTTCTAAGGCCTAAATCTTGATCTATGTCTAAAAATGGATGCCCAGACCACATGTTTAGGCCCCTATGCCTAAAAAACAAATGATCAAAATGGCTGAAGATTTTATTGCTCTAATCAGGGGTAGTCAACCCCCCCCCCCTCCAAGAGGCCTAGGATTGAACATGACTATGAATCTTCTGAACAGGGCTCTGTTTCTTCTGACTCTTCTAATGATCTGGATTTGTCCATTCCTACTTATGAGGACTCTGATGCAGAGGATTCCATTCTCTCTGCTTCTCTGCCTGAGGATTTCTCTTTTGGGGAAATTTTACATACCTTAAGGGAGCATTTCCACTGGGAAAGTCAGGATTTCTCCGAATCCAAAAAGAGGCTTAGGGATTTCCTTCTTCTTCCTCAGCATAGGCATTTGGCTATACCTCCTGTACTGGACATTGTTGATGATGTGTTTTCGGAATCTAGTATGGCCACTGATTCCTTGCCTCCAGCCCCTAGCAAACCAGACAGGTACTACAGGTTTCCTGAGTCCCACAAATTCCTTTTCAAAAATCCTGTTGCGGACCCTGAAACCATTTCTCAGGGGCCCAAGGGCATTAAGGCTTCTACTGCTAGAAATCCTACCCCTTCTAATAGAGACTCCAGGGCACTGGATAGATGGGGTAAAAATGTTTATACTTCTGCAACCTTAGCAATTGGGGCTTTAAACTGTCAATTCCATATGCTAAAATATCAACAGCATATCATGGGACTGCTTAAACAGAAAATGATGTTGATTTCTGACTGTGTGGAGAATAAAGATTTACAGGATTTTTTGCATTCAGCTGAACAAGTTGGCAAACATACTTTGCAATGTGGTATTGATTCTTTAGAGGCCTCTTGCAGGGCTGCTGTTACTGGGTCTGTGCTTAGAAGGCATGCTTGGCTTAAGGAACAATCTCTGCCTGATCATGTTAAAGCAAAACTTTTGGATGCTCCTTTACAGCAGGACTGCCTGCTCAGCAATAAGGCTGAAGAAGTTCAAAAAAAGATGGCAGATAAAGCTAAATCTATGCAAACTGTGAAATATTTCTTACAAGTACAATCTCCTAGATTTAGTAGGCACTGGCCTACTAAGAACTGGTCCTTTCAGAGCCACTCCAGCCAAACCCAGACATTCCAAAAGCACCAGGTTTCAGTCCCAAGGGACTTTCAGAACTAAGCAATGGGGTGCTTCCACTTCCAAATCTGGAACCAGCAAGGCACCATCCCATGGTAAACAGTCTCAATGACTTCACTTTGAAATTACCAAGCAGTTACCTCTTAGCCGCCCCTTTGGGGGGAAAACTGGCTCTTCATTCAGGAAACTGCCAAATTATAACCCAGGACAAATGGGTTTTAAATATAGTATCCCAGTGATACAGATTTCATTTCCACACCCTGCCAACTCCAAACAGGTGGCCAGACCTGCCTCCACATCAGTGGGCAGAGGCTCAGAAATAAGTACTTTCCCTCCTAAACATGGGGGCTACTCAACTAGTACCAGAAGAGGAAAAGGGACAAGGTTTCTATTCCAGACTTTTCCTGGTACCCAGAAAAGACAAATCATGGCATCCAATTCTAGACCTGTCTACTCTAAACACCTTTCTGGACATTCCAAAATTCAAGATGCTGACTCTTCACCAGTTACTTCCTATGCTAGGCAAGGATGCCTGGTTGGCAACTCTAGATTTAAAAGAGGCTTACCTGCATATCCCAATCAGGGAATCTTGCAGAAGATACCTATGCTTCAAAGCAGGCTGCATGCATTATTAGTTCTCTGCACTGCCCTTTGGCTTGTCTACTGTGCCCAGGATATTCACAAAGTGCCTGGCTCCAGTAATTGCATTTTGCAGGCAAAGAAATATTCAAATATATCCATACCTGAATGATTGTCTAATTCAGGCAGAAAACCAGGCCATTCTTCTAAAACATCTGGCATTTGTAAAAAGAGTTCTAACCAGTCTAGGGTACACCATAAATGAAAAGAAACCTCAACTGGTACCCTCTCAAAAAATTACATTCCTGGGTGCAAGCTTGAATACAACTGCCCAGATGGCTTTCCTTATGCCAGACAAGCAAATTCATTCGGTGACTTACTTCAAACAGGTGGCCACAAAAACCCTGCTGTCTGCAAGGCAGATACTGCAAGCCTTGGGGTTCATGGCCTCCTGCATTCTTCTAATTCCATTTGCAAGACTGCATATGAGGAAACTTCAGTGGTACATAAAAAGTTTATTGAATCAGCATTGTCACAGCGTGGAAACAATGATTCCCATCATACCTTGCCTGTGCCTAGAGTTCCTATGGTGGGCAGAGGCCTGCCACCAATACAAAGGACTGCCCTTCACACCACCTCCTGCCGCCCAAACCCTAACTACAGACACATCAGACAATGCATGTGTGCCTGATCTGGCAGGGAAGTGCATTCAGGGCAAATGGAGCCCAAATCAAATGCACCTTCATAGCAATCAGAAAGAAATGCTAGCTGTACAGAATGCACTGACAGTCTTCAAGGACTACCTTCATCCAGGACAATTACTGATAAAGATGGACAACTCCACGGTTTTGTGGTACATAAACAAGCAGGGAGGTACACATTCCTACCCCCACTGCAGACTAGCCATGGCATTGTGGAACACGGCCTTGAGCTACCAAGTACAACTACAAGCTCAATTCCTGCCAGGAAAGATGAATGTTCTGGCAGATGAACAAAGTAGACATCTCATGGACCCACACGAATGGAAACTGGAATCATGGATTTTCAACACGTTGACATGCAAATGGGGGAGCCCAGACATATATTTTTTTGCCTCACCCCAGAACTACCAGTTGGACAAATTTTGCACATTGACTCATCACAAAAAAGCCTGGAAAGTGGATGCTCTGTCCTTCAGCTGGAAAGACCTATCAGTCTGTGCCTTTCCCCCTCTGCCTGTGCTCTCCAAAGTTCTAATAAAAGATAAACAGGACAAACCAAAAATGATTTTGATTGCTCCAGACTGGCCTCGCCAACACTGGTACCCACTCCTGTGCAGTGTGTCACATATTTCACCATGGCACCTGCCTCAGACACCTCCCTCACTGTCTCAGCAGGAGAACCAAATTCTGCACCCTCAGCTCCAAACATTGAATCTTGCAGCTTGGCTAATCACTTAAATCCTCCCTTAGCATCCCTCAGCAAACCTGTGATGGATGTCATTTTGGAGGCAAGAAGACCTAGTACTAGAAAGTCTTATCCTGACAAATGGAAAAGATTCTGTGCTTGGAATAAATCTCAAGGGATGAGCACAGCAGTGCCCAATTTACCTCAGATTTTGCAATACTTAACTGAGATGCTTCACAAGGGCCTGTCTTTTTCTTCTGTAAAAATCCATGCCTCAGCCATTTCAGCTCATTATAACACAGAACCTCCCCTCTTCTCTCATCCTCTTCTAGAGCAGTGTCTCGGAGGGGCCAAAAACTTGAGACCATCCAGGAGAGCTCCAACCTCTGCCTGGCACCTTAACTATGTATTGGAGAAACTCACTCTACCTCCTTTTGAGCTACTGCAGACTTAAAATTTCTTTCCGGGAAAATAGCCTTCCTTTTAGCAATCACTTCAGCTAGAATATCTGAATTACAGGCCCTTATGGCAGTGGAACTTTTCATCATTTTTCATGCGGACAGGGTGTCACTCAGGACTAATCCATCATTCATGCCCAAGGTGGTATCCAGTGTGGCTCTTAATCAGTCCATTCATTTGCCAACTTTCTTTCCCAATCCACAGAACAAGGGGGAGTGGATTCTGCATTCATTGGATGTACACAGACAACTTAGATGCTACTTGGACAGGACTAAATCTCGAAGAAAATCTGAACAAATGCTGGTAGCATTTGCTGCAGGGGCAGAGGGGAAGGCTATTTCAAAGCAAACCATTTCTAAATGGATAAGCCATTATATTCATTTCTGTTATAAGCACCATGGAAAAGTTATCCCCCAGTGGATCAGATCTCATTCCACCAGGGCTGCATCTACTTCAACAGCCTTTCTCAGAGGTGTTCCTACCAGGGATATTGTAGAAGCTTCTACCTGGAGTTCAGTTCATACTTTCACCAAGCATTATCACTTACCAATTTTCTCTAAATCCAGAGCTGGCTTTGCCACTGCTGTTTTGCAGAGCCTTATAGCTGGTCCTAATGCTGTATAAATCCATCCTCCCAACCATAGCTTTGGGAATCTACCCAAATGTAATGACTGCAACAGTGAAACATGATGAACATAGTAGAGTTGTGTACACTTACCATAAATGTAGATGTTCGAGTGTATTCACTGTTGCAGTCCTGGCTACCCTCCCTCCTGCCCCCTGTTTTTCTCTTACTATAACTCTACTTTCTTTTATTATGCTTAAAAGCCTTTTTGGTGTATTTGCTTTTGTTTGGAGGTACACTTTTGTGTTTTTAATTTTATATATATATATATATATATATATATATATATATATATATATATTTTTTTTTTTTGCTCCCCATTTGGGGGACACCTGACATCTGGGGCAAGAAAAACTGATGTAATGGAGTCGGCTGCATGTTTTATACCCCTGACGACCTGATGTCATGGAAGAGGGGACAGCAACCGACGCAGGACCCAAGACCTTCTTAATCAGGCCGACTGAGGGTAACCTGCCAGCAGATTACCCAAATGTAATGACTGCAACAGTGAATACACTCTAACATCTACATTTATGGTAAGTGTACACAACTGTACTTTCCCAGGATCCAAGGTGGATCCCCCCTTGTGGAGTGGGATAAGTGTAGCTGTGCGCCACTCAGTGGGCATGAAGCCTGCGGTGAGACTATGATTAAACATGACACTTATGTGAGGTGCCATTTCATTTTGTAGTTCATGTAGTACACAGCCAGGGATGTTGTCTGGTCCCATGGATACTGTATTCTTAGCTTTGTAGAGTGTGGTTTTTACCTGTGTGGCCGTGATTCCTGGAATTTGGCAATCTTTCGGTATTGAGATGGGCCCTTTAGGGGGTGAGAGGGGGGTGAAGTTGGCACTGAATCGATTTGCCAGGATATTGGCAATGTCCTTGGGATCAGTATATTTAATGCCATTCTGTTGTAGGTCAGAGCAGATCTGACTATTGCCATTTAGATTCTTGGCATAGCTATAGAATGCCTTGTGGTTGTCTTTAGAATCTTTGGCAATTTTATTTTCGTAACTAGCTTTAGAGGATTTTATGAGGGATCTCAGCTTTTTACTTAGGTTGGTAAGGGAGTTTTTTGCATCCTGAGATTTTCCTCTTTTCTGCAACAGTTTCTTCCTTCTGTTGTATAGTTTGTTTATGACAGGGGACCACCAGATTGGGTTCCTTTTTTTGGAGGAGAGCGTCTTGGTTCTATTTGGGATGGCATGATTCATGCACGAGTGAATGTGCTCGTACAGTGCTTTAGTGTAGGATTCCACAGTCGAACTTTCAGTTCCCGTCTGCATGGGTGTCATGAAGTTTGTCACTTCTGACTTGAGCAGCATGAAGTTGGCCTTGGAGAAGTTTTTTATGGATGTTTCCTTACTGGGGGGTGGGGGTGGTATGTGGATGTCAAAGGTGATTAGCTTATGGCCAGACCTAACCAATGAGAGGGTGACCACTGGTGTGGAGCATCGATGTTTGTAATGACCAGGTCCAGGATATTGGAACCCCTGGTGGGACTATGGATTAGTGGATCGAGGCGTTGGAATTTATGAATTCCAAGAACCATTGGGCAAAGGTGTTGGTACACGAGTAGTTTTTCCCAGTAATGATAGGGTAGTTGAAATCACCCAGTATTAGGGTATTTGGTTGTAGCTTAATATTTTTCAGTACATTTAGAAAGGTGTAGTAAGAATCTTGGGGCATGGTGGGGGATCTGTAGCAAGCTACAGTTTGGATTGCAGTCTTAACTAGTGTTAGTTGCACCTGAAGAATTTCGGATGCATTGTGGTGGGCAACTAGCCTGGAGGTGTGAATATCCTTCGTGAATATGGACACTCCTCCACCTTTAGTGTTTCATGGCCTAAAGCACAGCTTTACATGATGCGTTACACAGGTCTTGGGCCACACACTTTCTTAGTCTGATGCTGGAGATTACAGCAAACACCTTTCAAGACTTAACATCTGGTAAAAAGTCTTAGGAAGTGCACAGACACCCATTGTTTGGAATTCATGCAATATAAGGATGGTGTTGTGACTAGGATGCCCATCTGTGCAGTACAGAAAGTGTTGCTAGGTTGGTGCAGTGGACTACCTTGTAGATTACTATAATATTTTCCTCTACAAAATGCTACATTTCATGCAAGAACATTAAAATGGCCGAAGTTTGCCATCCATAACAAAAAAAGAGCCACTTTCACATAGAGCATTTGTAACATAACATTCATGTGAACTTATGAAAGTATTAAAATATCTGCAGGCAGGCTCATTGTCTCACTGGCAATCTGTCTTTGGCAGAATGCAGAGTCTGCATTTGTTGAATATTGTGCTGCAGGTTGTGACAATGACTACAGAAACAGCACAGAATCTTAGATAAAATTTGTTGTGACAATGACCTGGACAGTAACAGCACAGGATCTTAGATAAAATTATGTAGATTTAATCCAAACCCAACATGATGTGCACTGTGGAAGCTGTGCAGGATAGAAATGCCACAGAAGGAAAGATGCAACTGAGTCATCCATTTGTATATGATAATGTATGGATTATTTTGCAGGGAGGAAATATAACATGCTAAAGGAAATAGATGCAGTGTGTAGATATCCTTTACTGTAGCCACATAGACACATAACATCTTTATAAACCCAAGACTCTCCAAAGCATATTCTACATTTGCCCCATAGTATCCCTGCAATTTAATTTCTTTGAAATTCCTCCACAGTGTCAACTGTGTTTTTCCATTACTAGTCCTTATTATCAGGGATGTACTTTTTTTGTGTGTAAACAAACAACATAAATTTCCAAAGTTTGACTATATAAACACAGGAATTCATGACATATGTTGGAATTTGGCATTTTAGGGTATAACACTCAATTCACAGTTACTTGTATTTTTTTCATGTTTATTACTTGTAAAGCTGTCAGTTTGCTTTATGTTGTATTCTGCAACTAGAAATGATTTTTTTCTTACTTTCAGATGCTCAACAATAGTATAATGGATTTACAGTCATCTGTAGAATTATTTCTTAAAAAGTGTGCTCCCTGTTGAAATGTTGACACTTGAAATGCCAAGTGCTGAAAAGCCCCCCCCCCAAAATTGGAGAGGAGTGAATCTCAAAAATTCTTCTCCTTAAAACTTTTTTTGCAGGGGGTAAGACCTCCCTGAACCCCCCCTCTCCCATGTGGGGCAAGCCCCCACACTCACTGAACTTGTATATGCCAACTCCGAGAATGCCATACCTCGGAGAAAATGGAATATTCAGTGAAATGGCACAGTGGACTTCGTATATGCAAGTTCATTCTGTCGGCTGTTCAGTATCTGCATTTCAGGACTTGTTCTATTGGGTCCCGACAGTTCAAATGGTTACCTTAAAAAGTGTGCATATTATTCCCAGAATTTCATTTCATAAGAATGGAATTTTAATTTTTTTATTAACTATAAATCAATCTCCATGCTCATTGTTACAGTTCTTAATGTGCCTCTGAACTGCTTTCCCATTGACTAGCCTGGTGTATACCTTCAGTCATGTTCATAGAACACCCAAGCTTCTTAGTTTGTTTGCAGTTTTTATCAGAGATGCAAAGTAATTTCATTGTTTGCTTATGTATGTTTTGTTTTGTTTAGTATGATTTAGGGATTCATAGACATTTATGTTAATGCACAGTTTAACTTATGACATGTAGCAGGAGCATACAGAATCTGGGTGATTCAGAGACGCAGATAGCAACATGCAGATGGTAGCATGACGATATGGAAATGAGAAATATTTTGCAAATGAGATATACAGCTTATGCAGATGATGACAGCAGATATGGCAGGGGGCTTCAGAAGTGTATAAAGTGGGGACACTGTGCCATGGTGCAGATGTATTCTGAAGACCATGGATTTTTGGCGTAAGGGAAAGTAGAGATGCAAGGAGTAGCAACAGCTGTTGCAGAATAGCATGTCTTAGAGACCACTACCTGAGCCACTGCCATAAGGTTGCATGCAGTGGCCATCTGTACCACTTCAGAAGATACCATCAGCACCTTACATGCCATCACCTAAAGTGGATTGTTACCATGTGAAAAGGGAGACTATAAGTAACCTAGTCAAACTGTGTCATCCACAAGGTGTTGTAAGGGTATGCATGGATGGCCTGCTCCAGTTAACACAGTGGCAAGTGCAGGCTTAACTATCTTAGCTGCAAAGACCTTCCCATGCCTTGTGGAAGATATGCTGGGGTTTGTCATAGGTGTCAGCCTCACTGAACTACAGCAGGTCTGCAACATCATGCTGCAGCATATGGTGGAGCATATCTGGTTCCACAGGACTACAGAAGAGAGAACCTTCACTCTTCTGGTGTTTTGTAGCATATTTCCCAAGGTCCTGGAAATTACAGATTGCACAGAGATTGGCATCAAGGTCCCACCTAGTACACAGCAACTAAGATACGCAGACAGGATGGGCATCCACTCTTCAACTGCCAGGTGGTGTGTAGTGCCTAGGGCATTGTAAATATGTCTTTGCACTACCCAGATAGATCCCATGATTTACAAATGCAGCACATGTTCTACCTATACCAACAACTTATAAAGGGAGACCTCCTACTGAGTCATCTAGATGATGCATCCACACATAGGTTATACATGTCTTTATGCACCTTAACAAGCAGGGAGCAGACCACATATATTGATGTAGCTGTTCTGTGATGTAGAAAGTGCCAGATATATCTTGGAGATGTGGATGGTGACCCCTATTCACTATCTCCAGGCCATGACAGAAACTGTGTGCAGTACAGCCTTTGCAGAAACATGGAATGTCATGGAACATCTTTTTGGACAACTACAAGGATGATTTTGCTGACTTGATACATCAGAGATGCTACTGTAATATATATACCTGAAAACTGCTGTCTTGTGAGCTATGTTCCATAATACGGAACCATGAAAGCAGTAAGTGAATTAGGGGAAACTTCCCTGCATGGCCCACCATAGCAGTAGGACCAGCAGCAGAGGAGGAGAATGGAAAGTCTGTGGACAAACAGGCAGCAGTGGTACCATATGTAAGGCAGAGGCAGTACCTCACACCACTGGTAAAGAGGTTACATTTGATGCACAACCATGGACCATGACACAGACAACACAGAGTAAAATGCATGAATTATTGTGTACATTATCACAGTCAGGCTATGCAAAATAGTGCATGGACATACTAAGTTGTGCATCAGACATAACAATGCCCACAGAGGTTAGGGAGTGGGGAGGGCACCTTGATTATCACTTTTATAGGTCACTGGGGACACACACTGACAAGTAACAGTAACATTACCATATGGGGTAGGGATATGGGAGGTAAAATTGGTAGCCATTTTCCATGGTAGGAGTTTGTGGGGAGTCACAGTGATATCATCCAGAACTGGGGGTTGAATTGCTGAGTTATTCTCATTGCTGATGTTTCCTGCTGTGGCTTACAGTCTCAGGGGTTGAGGGAGAGTATAGAACTAATGGATCATGTGCATTACATGTTGATAGGGTGTCCTCTGTCAGGAACATGCAGAGCATTATTGTCCATAACCTAGATAATGGCCATCAAGGCAGAAACGCACTCGACCACCACAACACTAATCATGAGACACATAACTCTCCTAAACAGTGTGCCATTCAACCAAAGCCCCTAAGGCAGAACAGCAAGCCCAACACACTAGTCATAGGTGACTCAATAGTGAGGCACATTGATGTCCCACTCACTAGGTTGAATAAGGAGAAAGTTATAGTCAGCTGCCTGTCAGGTGCCAGGATCCGCCACATAACGCACGCACTCAGGTCCCTCAACAACCAGTACAAATATGACTCTCATTGTACATGTGGGTGTGAATGACCTGAGATGTACCTCCCTGGACTACATGAAAAGAGACATGGAGGAGCTCTCGGATTATGTAGCCCAGGTGGGTATGACCCTAGCCCTGAGCAGCGTCCTATCATAACCCAGAATGATAGCACTGTACAAGCAGAAAATGATTGATTTCAACAATTGGCTAAGTTTCTGGTATCATTCTAAGGGGATCCAGTATCTGTCTGCCTGGTATGACATGATTAACAGACCTCAATGCTTTGCCAGAGATGTTCTGCATCTGTCACCCCTGGGCTTCAGGATACTGGCCAAGGCTATTGCCATCCCTGTAGTGCCTTTTTAGGCGGTGTTCCAAAGACCAAATTACCACCACAACAGCTACAAACAAATCCAATCTGAGGGTCATGCTGCTCAATGCTAGAAGTCTAAATCTGAAAATGCACTCACTCGAAGCACTACTTAAAATGGAGAACATTGACATTTGTGCTGTAACAGAGACCTGGTTAAAGGCAGCTGAAAGCACCCCTGCACTACCAAGCTATAACTCATTCCACAACGTTTGGCCCCAGAATGTAGACCGAAGCTCCAAAGGTGGTGGTGTTTTCATATTTATAAAGGATGCGCACACCTCAAGACTGGTAGCCCAACATAACGCATCAGAGATACTTCAGGTGCAGCTAACATTGGGTAAGACAGCGATTCAGGTCTTAGTCTGCTGTAGGTCCCCAATAATGTCCCAAGACTCACACTACACATTCCTAAGCACATTGGAGAATATTAGGGTCCAACCTAACACTCTCATACTGGGTGACTTCAACTACCCCTCCATTAATTGGGAAAACTACTCGTGTACCAATACACTTGCCCAACATTTCCTGGAATTCATTAATTCAAATGTCCTGGACCAGCTCGTTTTTACCCTCAATAGAGGTAGCAACATCCTTGACTTGGTCATTACTAACATGGGCGACCCTTGCTCTACACCAGTAATTAGATCCGACCACAAACATTCTGGAAATCCCCCCCCCGCAAAGGTAACCACCACGAAAAATTTCTCCAAAGCTAACTTTGGACTCCTAAAAACAGAGGTGGCTAACTTCATGGCACCCGTGCAAATGGAGAATAGTTGCATGACCACCGAATCATACACCAATGCACTGTACAAACACGTACACAAATGCATGGATCTCGCCATACCCAATAGAACCAAGATGCTATCCTCCAAAAAAATGAAGCCAATCTGGTGGTCCCCTGCCATAAACAAACTCTACAACAGAAGGAGGAAGCTGATGTGGAATAAGGTAAAGGCTCAAGACTGGAAAAACTCCCTTATCAGCCTTAACAAAAAGTTGAGATCCTTCACCAAATCCTCTAAAGCTAGCTATGAAAACAGAATTGCAGCAAATAGTAAAGGCAACCACAAGGCTTTCTATAGTTATGTAAAGAATCTCCATGGCAAAACCCAGATTTGCTGTGAGCTACTGCACAATGGTACCTCCTATACCGAGCCAACTGATATTGCCAGTATACTGGCTGACAGATTCAGGGCCAAACTTACCCCCCCAAAGGACCAATCACAATGCCAGTAAATTGCCAGGCACCCAGTATTACTGCTGTACAGGTTAAAACAACACTGTCCAAGGCCAAGACTACAGCTTCCATGGGACCTAACAATATCCCTGGCTGTGTTCTACATGAACTACAGAGTGAACTGGCACCTCACCTGTGTGCCCTGTTTAATCACAGCCTCACCTCTGGCTTTGTCCCTAGCGAATGGTGCACTGCTACAGTCATCCCTCTCCACAAAGGAGGATTGGCTACAGACCTTGGGAACTATCGCCCCATTAGCCTGATGAGTCTGATATGCAAAGCTATGGAACGCATCATCATGGACCTAATAAACAAGGATATAGGGAATCTCCAAACTCTGGATCCCACACAGTTTGGTTTTGTGAAGGGTAGGTCATGCCTGCTCAACTTGGTCGACTTCTTCGAGTCAGTCACCAGAGCTGTGGATGAAGACAAGGTGGTTCATACAGCCTACCTTGATCTGGCCAAGGTGTTTGATACCATTCCCCATTCAGGAATCATAGAAAAACCCACTAATCTAGGCATCAACCCCTATATTACTAGGTGGGTTGCAAACTGTCTCAGAGATAGATCCCACAGTGTGAAAGTAGCGGACTCCAAGGTAGACTGCAGACCAGTTACAAGTGGAGTCCCACAGGGTTCGGTCCTGGCTCTTCTCTTGTTTGATATCTACTTCTCTGAAGTCCAGGTCAATACAAAGGGTCTTTGGCTGACAAAGTTCACAGATGATTGCAAGCTGGGAGCTATTATTAACTCCCCAAGTGATGTTGACGTCCTACAGAAAGGCCTCACTGAGACCAACGACTGGTGTCAGAACCATGGCCTTAAGGTCAATGCCAAAAAATGTGCCATCATCCCTTTAGGAAAAACCTGGTTTCCATGAATTACCACATCGATGGTAGTCCACTGAACACAGAAGGTGCTATAAGAGATCTGGGAACACAGGTTGACAGCAGCCTCTCTTTTGGCCACCACATTGCCACTATGGTCAGAAAGTCCTATGTGGCACATCTCATTACTAAGGGTTTTGCATCCAGGAAGAAAGAGGTCATTGTCTCCCTCTACTCTTCCCTCATTAGGCCAATCATTGAGTATAATGTCCCATTTAGCATGTACCTCACTAGACACCTGCAACAACTGGAGAGGCTGCAAAAGTACCTCACAAAGAGGATCCTAGGCCTTAAACACTTGTCCTATATGGACAGACTCAAAAAAACTCCATTCCCTGTCTCATATCATCTACTTAGAGGCGATCTCTGGTTGACATACAAAGCCATGTCTGCTCCAGCTCTGTTAGAAATACTACATCTAAAGAAATCCCAATCCCTCCACACCACATGCTCCAGTGACCTCAACCTCATTACCACAATCAACAGAATGTGCTGGAGGGACAGGTTCATAACACATAGGACTGCCCTTGCTATGGAATAGATTTCCCATACATGTCAAACAGAGCACCTCAATGGCCATCTTCAAGAGTAGGTGTTGAGCATGAGAGGTGTCATTGTCCACAACCATGATAATGCTCACAGCAAGAAGTGATTATGTTGTCATAGCTAACAGAGAAGCTGCCTAATCAATGGTCTGGGCAGTCTTATGTTTGAAATGTGCCAGGCCACCTTGCTTCTGGACCCTCCGATGACCATGGGCCACATAGTCTGCAGATGCAGACCATAGGACTGTTATCATGTGTCTTATCAGTGCATCTGTTGAGGCAACATTTGCCACTAGAGACTTCAGCAGCAATATCTCCTCCTATTCCTATACTCCATGTTACTACTGAGGTGTTGCTGATTGTCATGCAAGCCACAAAGTATCACGCTCATGATTTCCACAGTGATGTTGGTAGCAGCCGTCCCCCTATGCCTGGATCACTGACTTGAGCATCAACTGATTTTACCTGAGTGTATTGCTCAGATTAGTAACATACCTGGAGCTATTGTGGTACCACAAATCCACTCCACCATTCCCCATGGGAGGGTTCGTATATGTTTTTAGTAGTGCACCTTTCCGATGCTGTATAGGCCGAGGAATCATGGGGACTCTGGTTGAGGTCACTGATACAGGGTGCCCACTATACATCAGGTTGTGGGATCAGTGTGCTCCTCCACAGGTGCTTCTGACATGGGAGATGTAAGTGAGCCCTTCCACATTAGTATTGCAGACAATACCACTGTGTTATCAGACAGTGCTGTGTGTTCATTGCTATCATATACCACAATTGACCTGCCAACATTAGACATGTGATATCCCTTTGTGATGGCCATTCTACCCATAGCCCCCATGAAAGCATGAACACATAATACCTTTGGCAGTACTCACCCCTCCCCAATGGTATACATAATTGTACACAACAGGATATGTGCATAGAATGTAGAAACATGTATACCTTGATATATGGGTTGTAATAGTTGCAGCTCTGAGGTACTGAGAAAGACAGATATGTAGAAGATTCTTAGTGAATAAGTGCTGTCACACGTGCAGCTCACTGTAGTTTATAGATGTGTTTAAATATTTCTGCCCATCTCACACATTTGTATGTCCCCTCCATTTGAGAGGTCAGTTCACCTCCCAAGGTTGGGACAGTAGGAGCACCTCCATCTCCGTCAGCAGTTTCTTTGTTGATGGTCAATCCCTTGTGGCTAACTTATCCTTGGCATTTGCTTGTTTCTTGTTGTTACATATTACCCTTTGCTGTACCTAATGCCTGTTGTGGATAGCTACAGCAATGATAGCCTGGAGTACTCCCTACCATACTGATAAGTTATGTCCACAACGCATTTACTCAGGATGCACAGTACATTTTTGTGGATGGTCTGCACTAATACCTATGTTTCCAGAGTTGCAAACTATTTCAGCTGTTGCCTGTTCAGTGGCCCGTGACAAGCCCTGTATACCTGGGATTTCCCATGCTAGTCAGTGCGTGCACCATCCACCTGTGGATACTAGTCCCCTTCCCCCATTCTGCAACTGGTTCACAGGCCCTTGTGCTCTTCTGTACACCCCACCATGTACACACTGCAACAGTAGACATTGGCTTCCTACATCAGGTGCTGTAACTGCTTGTTTGGACTCATGTACTGCTATTCACACCCAGTTACACCCTTGTTACTATGTATTGTCACCTACCCCTCTGTACAGAGTCATCATGTCCCTGGTGTCTTGTTCTTATCTAAGTACCTAATGCCAGTGTTGTGTCCCCCCATCACATATTGACATCACAGTGCCAAGCCATTGTGTTATATTCCAGCTCGCATATACCAAATGGTGTATGTAACACTGGTGCTGCCATGCAGTACAGGTGTTTTTTTTATAATACAGGGATACATTGTGAGGTGGGGTTTTCTTCCTTAACTATATGTTTCTTCAAGTCCACAGAGTTATTACTTAAAGTCCTTGATTCCACAGCTTTTCATCGGTAAGTCCTCTCACCCAAAATGACATCTACTCATTATATTGTACTAAGAAAGGCCTCTTAATCTGGCAGTTTTTCTCATAAGGCTGTTTGGCGCCACTGTCTCTGAATTATAGCCAGACTACAACTTATTTATTGTCCAGCTAGCTTAAATTAGCCTTGGCACAGTTCTTGTAATGTATGAGACCACTGTGCTCATGTCACAGCCTATGCACTATGGACATCTGGAACCATCTTAATATGGTGCTACATTGCATGTCACTAGATATCTAAAAACGTGTACATATCCACTGGACAACCATTTTGCTTTGTGAATAAAGCAGTTTGAGTGGACATTGCTTTGCTTTTTCAGGTGCCACTTGGAGCAGTTTGATGGCCTCTTGTGCATGGTAGATGCCTGGCAAGAGCTTTCTAGTATGGTGAGTGATGCCACTGGCATCACCCATTTTGGTGAGCAGTGCTGGTGTTAGTATAGCAACCTGCAATGATATCACGCTGGTCCCCTTCAGCAGTGGGAGGCAAAAGTTGAGGAGTAAAGGGAAAGAAAGTAAGAGAGAGAGAGACAGACATACATACATAAAGACAGAGTCTTCCTCCTGTTTTGTTACCTGGTGTATCACTGAACTGGGTATACTTTCTTTTCCAGTGGCCAAAGAGTGAGAGTTCAGCATGGCAGAATTTTGCAGAAGGCAGGGGCAACACTCCCTGCAGTGGCATGCATATATCCTTTGTCTAACTGCACTGGTATGTGTACCTCCCTCTAACCTGTCATACTAAAATTATGTTTTCATCTGTTTGCTGTTTTCACTTTTCTTACTTTTGGATTTCTCCCCTTCTTCTCTTGTTGTATGAAGAGCTGGGTTTATACTTTGTGTGCTGACCTGCATTAGGTTATCTGGAGAACTATAAGTGGTGGCTATTCAGGACTACATTACAAACATGAGTGCACATGAATTGTGTGTTGGTAGCCTGCCTTTGTTGGACATGCATCCTTCTGCGATATTACTCATCTGCTTAACCAGCCTAGTGCTGCTCTTCCCCATAAAACAGCATCCTTGTTTTACAATGCAGTGCTTTCAGTCATATGTCACTGTCATACTATCTATAATAAATCGTCTGTGGGCTGTGTTGCTGTACAGACTACATACCATTTAGCACTGTATGCCTGAGCAGCTCTTGTTTATGAATCCCAGCCATAATCTTATTTTATACTTTCTTTGTCCTCCACTTTTTCGTTTAATTTTAACTGGAAGCCAGCTGTGATTGACTGGTTACTAGTTCCCAACAAAGTACAAAAGTAGAACACTGAGTTGCAATATCAGATTAGGCAATAGTATAATATAATCTGGTTCGGAAAGTTGATTAAAAAGGCAAGACATTACAGAATGTAAGACGAGGGTGTACACGGCATAGTAGCCATTTTTGAATACTGCTTGCCTTGAAGTAGTTTTCCCCCTTCTTACCTTCCTTATGCAGATGTGACATTTTTATTTTCACAGCCGTCAGAATGTGAGCAGTGCATTTGTGAGATGGATGGAGTTGCTCGCTGCCTTGTTGCAGACTGTGCCCCGCCTCCTTGTGTCAATCCACTTTACGAGAAGGGAAAATGCTGCCCAGAATGCAAAGATGGTAAGCAAATCCTGATACTGTTCCTTTCAGATTACACCCATTTATAAATTCTTGTTGAATTCTAATTTTGGATTTGGTATGCATTTTTGGTATTCAGTGCAGGCAGTGCCTGCATACATACACTGTACTGATAAGCAAAGACACAAGTCAAACACAGTCTGCTTGTTTACATGTATAAGTTTGCTTTATTTTCTTAGTGTGCAGTCTTACACCACAGAAAATAGAATTACAGTGGAAGTTCATATGTTCATGTTCATGACTCAGGCCATCAAGGAACACAGAATCTTTAATGCATTAACAGTCACTTGCACCTACACAATGATCTAGGCTACCTTTAAAATGGATCATTAAACTAGAGGCACACAAGAAAGTTAGTAACGTAATGCAGAGGTGTAAGATTGCCTTTTTAATTAAGCATAAGTTCTTGGACTTTTACATAAAGAAGCCACTTCAAAGCATAGAAAATTTTTAGTAGACATCAAGAAAGTAGTTTGAACATCACCATACTAATGCCACACTAGCAAAAAGCAGATCATCACCTCCTTAACACATATACACACACACACACACACACACACACACACACACACACACACACACACACACACACACACACACACACACATATACATGCCAGTCTTTGACTTAGTACATGATTCTTTTTTTCTGTATGTTTTTCTCCCCTTCAACCATCCCTGATTGTGCATGGCCCATTTGATCCTTGGTGGTGTGGGGTCACCCTACAGATCCACCATGGCGGGAGAATGTATGTCTGCCATATAGGCAGATATCCAAAGATGCTTGTACTTTAGCCAGCATTCCTTACACTCTTACCACACCCCCAGCTGGTGTTGCCTAATGATCTACCAGTGCATGCACATGTGCTCCCTCACATGTGAGGTATTGGATCTATCATCACTAGCTTGGGAAGTCAGTGTGCTTGTCTCTCACAAACTGGTTCTTGCTTTCACTAGTTTTTGAGAACTTTGCCTCATCCCACTAGAAGCCAGCTAGGAACTCCCGCCCCCACTCTGCAAAGATAGGCACCACCCCTTCTCCCTCCCAACACCATCAGTAATCAGAGCCACTAATCGAACCCAGGCCTCCTGGATCTTTGTCAGAGCTATACCTCTCTGTCACTGAGTTGGCACTTAGTACATGATTCTTGTACTCCTGGCTTGAAGTCAAGTACATATTCATTTACTGTTATCCTTCTGCAAAAGAATGATCTCTCTTAAAATTAATCCTGATCCTCGGAGGCTCTAAATAAAAATCTGCCAAAGCAGCAGAGACGTCCAAAGCAGACATCCAAGCTACACCTACCACGAAACAATATCCGCATAGCACATAGCTCATAAAGTCAGTGTGCCACACAGTCACAGCCCCTAAGGCTCTTAAAAGTATCATTTTGGTCGACTCTGGTCGATTAATACTGTTTTTTTGTTAATTTAACTGCTGAGGCTGCCCACTCAAGTGTGCTAGCCTGTGTAAATCGATTTTACTGTTTGCTTAATTGCATTTCTGTGTGCTTTCCTGAAAAAACAAAACAAAAAAAATACTCCTTGTTTTCCCGCCTTTGCTCGACTAGTTTGGACCAGTATACAGGCTTTGCTGTATTCTGGGCTGTGTGTAGTTCCTGTGTTGGCCATTGCCTTACTTGGATAGAAGGAAGTTTCTGAGCTCACCAGTGGGAGTGGGGAGCCTTGAGCAGCCTATCTGTCCCTGGGGGAAGTGACCTCAGCACCTGAGCTGTAAATTATTGGTTGCTTTGGACCATTTCTAGCACTTTTCAAGTTCCCTGTATAAAAATCCGCCTCAGGGCGTTTTTTTCTGGCTATATACCCAAGCAGAGCTCCACGTGGTCCTGCAGAGGGGTCCTGGCAACAGAGAACTGAAAGAAGCGACCACTTTCCAGATTTAAGTATTTTTTGGCTTTTTTTATCTGCATTGTCCTCTCTGGCTTTCATTTCACTAGCTATAACTGTTTTTGTGTCTATCTGCTGATTTCTGAAGTATCTGCACTTAAAAGTAGCATTTTGGTCGACTCTGGTCGATTAATACTGTTTTTTGTTAATTTAACTGCTGAGGCTGCCCACTAAAGTGTGCTAGCCTGTGTAAATCGATTTTACTGTTTGCTTAATTGCATTTCTGTGTGCTTTCCTGAAAAACAAAAACAAAAAAAATACTCCTTATTTTCCGCCTTTGCTCGACTAGTTTGGACCAGTATACAGGCTTTGCTGTATTCTGGGCTGTGTGTAGTTCCTGTGTTGGCCATTGCCTTACTTGGATAGAAGGAAGTTTCTGAGCTCACCAGTGGGAGTGGGGAGCCTTGAGCAGCCTATCTGTCCCTGGGGAAGTGACCTCAGCACTTGAGCTGTAAATTATTGGTTGCTTTGGACCATTTCTAGCTCTTTTCAAGTTCCCTGTATAAAAATCCGCCTCAGGGCGTTTTGCTGGGCATAGTGCAGCAGCGTTATACAGGTTTAAACTATTTCTGGCTCCGCCAAGTCTGCTCTTCAATTTTTCACTTAGAAAGCTCTACTCAGTCTATTTAGCTGTATATATTAGCACTGTTTTCGGGACTTCTAGTCTTAGCAAGCACTCTTATACTAAAGTAAGCACTACAGCCATCCACTACCCCCTGTGAATACCCACTTCCCTTAAAGGCACAGCACTCCTTATAATATTCTAGTATGACGAGTGGTAGACCACTAGCATCCTCTCTTGTTCAGCTGGTTAACCTGGGAATCTTAAGACAATGTTACAATTGTCTCATGTACACAGACAACCCTCTCCTCCTTCCTACTAACACAAATACTTGTGAGAGATGCAACTATATAGCCAGACTGGAGGCTGAACTCTCTCAACTCAGGACTGGCAAGACCAGACAGGAGGAGAAGGTACCCACACCAAGCAAAACCGGTCACATAAAACCACCACCACTACAAACCAAACACATAAGAACACAAAGACATACTCGGAGGCTCTTATAAAAAACTTACCAAAACAACATAGGCCTCCAAAGCAGACACCCAGAAATACACCCCCACAAAATGTAACACCTACAACACATACCTCAAACAACAGGTGTGTCACACAATCACAGCCCCTAAGGCAAAACACTATGCCAGAGACATTAGTAATAGGTGACTCTATAGTCAGACACACCGACGTTCCACTTACCAGGCTGAATAAGGAGAGGGTAACGGTGAGCTGCCTATCGGGAGCTAGGATCCGCCACATTACACATGCACTCAGGTCACTCCAAAGCAAGTACAAGTATGGTGCAGTCATTGTCCATGCTGGTGTGAATGACCTGAGACGTACCTCCCTGGACTACATGAAAAGAGACATTGAGGAGCTCTCCGATTATGTAGCCCAGACTGGTATGACCCTGACCCTGAGCAGCATCCTGCCTTCACCAAGAATGATGCCTCAGTACAAAGACAAAATGATCAATTTTAACAATTGGCTTAATCACTGGTGTCATTCTAGGGGATCCAATGTCTGTCAGCCTGGGATGACATGCTGGACAAGCCGGATGGCTTGCACCTGTCACCACTGGGCTTCCGGATACTGGCCAAGGCTCTTGCCACCCCCATATTGCCTTTTTAGGCAATGCTCAAAAGACAAATCAACCTCCGTAAAAAACAAAAATGGAAAGAAATTAAGGGTAATGCTGCTCAACGCCAGAAGTCTAAATCTCAAGATGCAGGCACTCGAAGCACTTCTCAGTGTTGAGAACATCGATGTCTGTGCAGTAACTGAAACCTGGTTCAAGGCTCCTGAGAGCACTCCAGCGCTACCAGGCTATACCTCATATCATGCTTTTTGGCCTCAAGTTCCAGGCCGAACCACAAAGGGAGGGGGAGTGTCCATTTTCATAAAGGACACCTACACCTCTCGATTGGTGGCTACCCATGAAGCATCAGAAACCATACAAGTTTTACTCACCATAGGCAAAACTGCCATACAACTGGTCGCATGTTATAGAACACCCTCCCAATCCCAGGAATCCCATCAAGCATTCCTGAAAACACTGGAGGATATGAATGTCACACCAAACACCATCATATTGGGTGACTTCAACTACCCCAACATAGACTGGGCCCACTATTCTAGCCCTAACACCCTAGCCCAAAGATTCCTGGAATTCATTAACTCAAATGCTATGGAGCAACTGGTCACTTCTCCTACGAGGAGAGATAATATACTTGACCTGATTATCACAAACATGGGGTCCAAATGCTCCGCACCGGATATAAACCCCTCACTAGTAAGATCTGACCATAAACTGATCACGTTGGATGTACATATCCCACCCCCACCCCAAGAACAAAAGACTACAGTGAAAAATTTTTCAAAAGCTGACTTTACACTCCTTAAGTCAGAAATGATATCCTTTAAGCCTACTGGGTTAATGGAAACCACATCCCAAAATGCTGAATCCTACACAACAGCCTTCTACGGACATCTCCAAGAATGCATGGGTCAAGCAATCCCAACTAAAACCAAGACCCTCTCCACCAAGGGAAAACGCCCAGTTTGGTGGACCCCGGCTATAAACAAACTGTACAACAAAAGAAGGAAGCTACTGCAACTGCAGGACAAAGCCAAATCCCACAAGGGAAAGGCTTCCCTGATCAGCACAAGTAAAAAACTACGTTCTCTCATAAAAACATCTAAAGCCAACTTTGAGAGAAAGATTGCCAAGGATACCAAAGACAATCACAAGGCCTTCTTCAATTATGTCAGAACCTTGGGAGGAAATTCTCAGATATGCTCTGAGTTGGTACACAACGACAAAAAATTCACTGACCCTACCGACATTGCCAATATTCTGGCAGATAGGTTCAGTGCAAATTTCTCCCCTCCCTCACCCCCTAAAGATGTAGTAATTATCCCTGCTGAATGTAACCTACCTGTCATCTCAGACATACAGGTGAAATCAGCACTCAACAAAGCAAAAAACACAGCATCTATGGGACCCGATGGTATCCCCGGTTGCATGTTACGTGAACTTCAAGATGAACTAAACCCGCACCTAAAAACGCTATTCAATCTTAGCCTCACTACAGGATATGTATCTGAACACTGGCGCACAGCAACAGTGGTCCCACTCCACAAAGGGGGTAATTTTACTGACCCTGGTAACTACCGCCCCATAAGTCTGACCAGCCTGGTCTGCAAGGCTATGGAAAGAATCATCATGGAACTCATAAATGGCGATATTGGAGATCTGCAGACCCTTGATCCCACCCAGTTCGGTTTTGTAAAAGGCAGATCCTGCCTCTTAAACCTGGTTGACTTCTTCGAGACAGTCACTAGTGCCATCGACGAGGGCTAGGCTGTCCACACTGCCTACTTGGACTTGGCTAAAGCCTTTGACACGATACCACACTCTGGCATCATAGACAAGCTCAGCAGCCTAAATGTAAATCCATATGTCACAAGATGGGTAGCAAACTGGCTAATAAACAGAACCCATAAGGTCAAAATTGCTGGAGCCATGTCAGACTCAAAACCAGTCACGAGTGGTGTCCCACAGGGCTCAGTCTTGGGACCACTCTTATTCGGCATTTACTTCTCGGATGTGAAAGCAAATATGGGAGGATTATGGCTGACAAAGTTTGCAGATGACTGCAAACTGGGTGCCATAGTTGATTCACCTGCTGACACACACATCCTACAGAAAGGTCTCACTGAAACGGACAACTGGTGCCGGAATCATGGCCTCAAACTTAATGCCAAAAAATGTATAGTCATCCCCTTTGGGAAAAACAAAGTACCCACAAATTATCACATAGACAATAACCCACTGAGTACGGAAGAAGTAATCAGAGACCTGGGGACTCAAGTCGATAGTGACCTCTCCTTTGACAACCATGTTGCCAAAGTGGTCAGAAAGACATTCTACCTTGCCCATCTCATCATGAAGGGATTCTCATCCAGATAAAAGGAGGTCATTGTACCTCTATATTCCTCACTTGTCAGGCCCATGATTGAATATAATGCTCCATTTGGGATGTATCTCACCCGGCACATGCAACAACTGGAAAGACCCCAGAAGTACCTCACCAAGAGGATCATGGGTCTCAAACATGTGCCTTATCCAGCTAGATTAAAGAAACTCCAGCTCTATTCAGTAGCATACCGCCTGCTCAGAGGTGATTTGTGCCTAACATATAGGGCCATGTCCAACCAAGAACTGATGGACATGCTCCATCTCAAAAATCCAGATCCACCAGAACCACGAGCTAAAGATTTCAACCTCTGCACAAATATGAATAAAACATGCTGGAGGGATAGATTCATAACACAGAGGTTACCCGTACTCTGGAACAAAATCCCAGTTCATGTGAGACAGAGCCCTTCATTGGCACTGTTCAAGAAAAATCTCGATGCATGGATGGGAGATCGTAAGTTTACCCCGGGAGTCACCTCAGTGTCACTACTAGACAGAGGTATAGTTTACTAAGTAATGGGGTCCCACATGTGTCACTACTAGAGAGGCGCAACTATATAATACGGGGTGGCGTAAGCCACATCATTGTTGGCTAGGCTTGTAAATGCCCCAGGGCAGATAGCCTAGTGCACTACTATGAAACTATGAAACTATGAAATAACACACCTAATACACTTGTAATAGGTGACTCTATTGTCAGACACACTGACGTCCCACTCACCAGGCTGAACAAGGAAAAGGTTACTGTAAGCTGCCTGTCAGGTGCCAGGATCCGCCACATAACACAAGCACTCAGGTCACTCCAAAGCAAGTACAAATATGACTCCGTCATTGCCCATGCTGGTGTGAATGAACTGAGACGTACCTCCCTGGACTACATGAAAAAAGACTTACAGGAGCTCTTTGTGTGTAGCCCAGGCCGGTATGACCCTGACCTTGAGTAGCATCTTACCCTCACCAAGAATGATGCCACAGTATAAAGACAAAATGATCAATTTTAACAATTGGCTAAAGTATTGGTGTCATTCAAAGGGGATCCAGTGTCTGTCAGCCTGGGATGACATGCTCGACAAGCCACGTTGCTTCGCTAGGGAAGGCTTGCACCTGTCACCCCTGGGTTTTCGAATACTGGCAAATGCTCTTGCCTCCCCATAGTGCCTTTTTTAGGCAAGGCTCAAAAGACAAACCCACCCCCATAGACAACACAAAGAAAAAAAAAATAAGGGTAATGCTGCTCAACGCCAGAAGTCTAAACCTCAAGATGCACGCACTTGAGACTCTCCTCAGTATGGAGAATATTGATATCTGTGCAGTAACAGAAACCTGGTTCAAGGCTCCCGAGAGCACCCCAGCGTTAACAGGTTATACTTCATACCATGCTTTCCGGCCCCAAAACTCGGACCGAACCACAAAAGGAGGGGGAGTAACCATATTTATCAAAGATACCCACACCTCCAGGTTAGTGGCACTGCACGAAGCATCGGAGACCATCCATGTGCAACTAACAGTGGGAAAAACTGCCTTTCAGTTTGTAGCCTGCTACAGACCACCCTCCAAAACACATTAACCTCACTCGGCTTTCCTGAGAACACTGGAGAATATGAAGGTCTCTCCAAACACTATTATATTGGGTGACTTCAACTACCAAACATCGATTGGGAAAACTACTCAAGCCCAAACACCCTCGCCCAACGGTTCTAGAATTTTATAAACTCAGATGCTATGGAACAACTGGTCACCACTCCCACAAGAGGGGAAAACATATTGGATCTGGTCATCACCAACATGGGGTCTCTATGTTCCATACCAGAGGTATACCCCTTATTGGTAAGATCAGACCATAAACAAATCTCACTGGACATCCATATTCCGTCGCCACCCCTAGCCAAGGAAACCACGGTGAAGAACTTCTCAAAAGCAAACTTCACACTTCTCAAAACTGAGGTGGAATCCTTCAAAGCCACCGGGCCAGTGGAAAATACGGCCCAAAATGCAGAATCCTTTACAAAAGCATTCTATGGACACCTACAGGAATGCATGGAGCATGCTATCCCAAATAAAACCAAGACTCACTCCTCCAAAGGCAGGAGACCTGTCTGGTGGACCCCGGCCATAAATATGCTGTACAACAGAAGGAGAAAGCTACTACATGACAGAGCTAAATCCAAAAAAGGGAAGGCGTCACTGATCAGTACTAGCAAGAAACAACAATCCCTCATAAAATCATTTAAGGTCAGCTTCGAAAGAAAAATTGCACAAGACACTAAAGATAATCACAAGGCCTTCTTTAGTTATGTCAGAAACCTAGGAGGCAACTCCCAAATATGCTCTGAGTTAGTGCAAAATGACAAAAAATACACTGAACCCACAGACATTGCCAACATCCTGGCAGAAAGGTTCAGTGCAAACTTCTCTCCCCCTTCCCCCCAAAAGAGCAAATGTCTATCCCAACAGAGTGTAGCCTTCCTGAGATCACAGATGCACAGGTGAGAGCTGCCCTCTCCAAAGCAAAAAACACAGCATCAATGGGACCAGACGGTGTCCCGGGCTGCATCTTACATGAGCTCCAAGAAGAACTAAACCCTCATATAAAGTCACTGTTCAATCTCAGCCTTACTACAGGATATGTACCCAAGGAATGGCATACAGCAACAGTGGTCCCACTTCACAAAGGTGGTGCCACAACAGGCCCCAGAAGCTATCACCCTATAAGCCTGACTAGCCTGGTCTGCAAAGCTATGGAGCGTATCATCATGGAAATCATAAACAAAGACATTGGGAACTTCCAGACACTGGATCCTACCCAATTTGGCTTCGTTAAGGGCAGATCTTGCCTCTTGAACCTGGTCAACTTCTTTGAAACAGTTACCAAAGCCATAGATGAAGGGAAGGTAGTCCACACAGCCTACCTGGACCTCACAAAAGCCTTCGACACAATGCCCCACTCGGGCATCATAAATAAGCTCACCAACTTAAATATCAACCCCTATGTCACAAGATGGGTTGCAAACTGGCTCAGGGATAGAACCCACATGGTCAGAATAGTAGGTGCCATGTCAGACTCTAAACCAGTTACAAGTGGTGTCCCACAAGGCTCAGTCCTGGGACCTCTCTTGTTCGGTATATATTTCTCTGAGGTACAGGCTAACATGGGTGGACTATGGCTGACCAAGTTCACAGATGACTGCAAACTGGGTGCTGTAATCGACTCTCTGGCTGACACAAGCATCCTCCAAAAGGGTCTCACAGAGATGGATAACTGGTGCCAGAGCCATGGCCTAAAGCTAGATGCCAAAAAGTGCATAGTCATCCCCTTTGGGAAAAACAAAGTGCCCACAAATTACCACATAGGTGGTAATCCATTAAGTACAGAAGAAGTAATTAGGGACTTGGGGACCCAAGTAGATAGCAATCTCTCCTTTGACAATCACGTTGCCAAAGTGGTTAGAAAGACCTTCTATATAGCCCACCTTATCATGAAAGGGTTCACATCTAGATCAAGAGAGGTCATTGTGCCCCTCTACTCATCACTTATCAGGCCCATAATTGAGTACAATGCCCCATTTGGGATGTACCTTATCCGACACATTCAGCAACTGGAAAGACCCCAAAAGTATCTCACCAAGAGGATCAAGGGGCTCAAACAGATGCCCTATGCAGTTCGGCTAAAGAAACTCCAGCTCTACTCAGTTGCGTAACGCCTACTCAGAGGCGATCTGTGTCTGACGTATAAGGCCATGTCCAACCCAGAATTAATGGACATGCTTCACCTCAGGAAATCCAATCCCTTAGAGCTACACGCTTCAGGGACTTGAACCTCAGCACAGAAATAAATAGGACATGCTGGAGGGACAGATTCATATCCCAGAGGCTCCCCTCACTCTGGAACAAAATCCCAATCCATGTTAGGCAGAGCCCCTCACTGACCCTCTTCAAGAGAAACCTTGACGAGTGGATGGGAGATCGTAAGTTTACCCCTGGGATCTCTTCTGTGTCTCTGCTTGACAGAGGTACAGTAAATTAACCTTAAAAGGGCTACCTTCTGTGACCTACTGTACAGAGGCACAGTCGGCTAATCTAAAAGGGTGGCTAAAGCCAAACACACTCTGGCTAGGCTTATAAATGCCCTAGGGCAGATAGCCTAGTATCACCCTATGAACCTATATAAGATAGTGAGTTAACCAAAGGGTGTATTTGCCAACATTCACAGACTACATTTATTTATACACTTTATAGAGGTGTATAACAGCAAGTATAACAGCAAGTATAGCAGGAAGGTAAAATCGATAACTTACATAACTTGTTTTTACACATGAGAGACATGCTATTTCCCTTTGGTTTATTTACAGTGTTCAGTGTTACTATTAACCCATGCAGACATTACAAAAGCAGTAGATAAGCTGTTACTTTAGTTGCTGGAAGCAGAGACATATGAGTTACTATGAGCATCAGAGTTGAAATTACCAGTTTGGGGTAGGCCTCTGTTACCAAAAAAATTGCGCAATTTCAGGTTTGCATCAGAAAAGGGAACACTAAATTAAAATATTTATATGCTTCTCTACATGAATAATGTGATCATGTAGAGCTCCTGGGATCTCATCAGTCATATGAATCTGCTTTATCAGCATTTCAGACTGCCCAAATGTGTAGGGCCTAGCCTATACAAAGGAAACTGGAGTATCTCCAGGCTATTCATAACATTAATTGAAAATAGTTATTATACAGGTGTGTTGAAGTCTGACTGAATCCCTCATTGATGTTTTGTAATCATAGTGCTATGTTATAAGAAAAGTTTCAACTCTACTGACTTATCACAGAGTTACAGGTTTTCTGATGAGGCAGGTAAGAGAGTCCCAAGGGGAAAATGATATTACTTCCAACCCTTGAAATACATTGCCAGTCATTACTTCTGCTTCTGCCTCCAACCTACACAGAACAAAATGTGTAGGTGTGTAATTTGGGGGTCTGTATAATCCAACAGTGCTGTCTTACCATTACAGAAGCTGGGTATTTACCCCAAGATTTACTTTCCAAAGATGCACTCTAGTTTGTAAGTTACTAAATCTTGGCTAATGTAGGTCCCTTTATCTTATCATTATTAAACATAGCAAAGGATAGTTTAGGTCAGCTGAGTTCCCTGCTGTCAGAACTAACTAAACCCTACCTTACTCATTGTTTAGCATAATGCATAGCTTTTCTGTTAGAAGACCAATGGTCCTGACCTCCCTGTTGAGTGCTGTACAGCAGTCTCTTACTTTATGTGTGCAGCAGACAGCTCAAATAACTGCTTCATTGAAACACTGACTGAAGGTGCTCTTACTTAATTTTCTGTTCGTTTCCTGTATGATTAACTTAATAGATCTGCACTGAAATGAGCTTATGTTAATGTCCTTCACTTATGAACATAACAGAACTATGCGTCTGTGGATATTGTTTGCTCTTGTATTTAAAGCTAGGCTTAATACTGTTAAGATATGTTTACTCAAGCTATTTTATTTTTTTTTGTAACGGCTTATACTGAATATAGAAAGCTATATTTACTGCCAGCCATGAATATCTATTTTGATTCATTGGGATGAGTTACATAATAATGTCCTTTCTTTTTTGGATAGCCCACTACCTAAACAGACTTGCATCATATTGAAGGGTGATTAGTAATAACATTTTCAGTATTGCCCATGTTATGCTTGTAGCTTGTAAATAGCATTACTTCATCCTTTAGTGAAATGAGGCAAAAAGGTCCATATTAAAGCAACAGTTCGCATTGTGGAATATATATGTAATCTATGGTTTTACATGATGATCTTTACTGATCTAAGTGTTGCAAGTTATTTGCAAAAAAACTTGGGACCATTTGTGCTCAAGTGTTTTAAATACCCGTTCTAAGCAGTTTAATAAATACTGCAGAACAGAAAAGGAGAAACTAGTTCTTAGGTATAGAATGTACAGTGAAGTCAACATATGTAGTTAGGTGAAACAAAGCAATACAGTGAAATAAACTACAATTTAAAAACAGTGTGTCATGTAAATTCAGTGCAGTGCAGATAGATACTTGGACATTGCTACTGCTAACATATTATCTGCAGTTTAGCTATGAGTTTTTGTCCAAAGAAAAGTAAGGTAAACATGCCATTTAGAGAGCAAGGCTCACAGTTTATTGAAGTGCAGGGTGGACAATTTTAGCTTGAGTACAGATTGTGCCTAGAACAAAGTAGTCAAACTTGTATAACTGTAGTGCGAGTCTGGAAGTATATATAGTAAGGAAGGGTGTGGGGGACCTATTTTAAATTTTTTGAACTATATACATGGATACTTGCAATTCCAATAAATTACTCTTTTCTGAACATAGTATACATCCATGCTATGTAGGGGGGGGGGTGTTGCCCCCACCCCCCTACTATATATACTAACTCCAGGGTCGCACTACAGTGGGGGAAAGGCCATGTATAACTGTCAGTAAAATCTGTTTCAGTGAATTGTGTTTTCAGTGAATTGAGCTTCCATCGATTTGTGCACGGTCATTTGACTTTCAGTGAAATGTGCTTTCAGTGAATAGTCCTAGACCCATATATATATATATACACATATATATACTTTGATTCACTGAAAACTCATTTCACTGAATTTCAAAACACTCACACCAAATTGCTGAAATTTCAAATCACTGAAAACTCATTTCACTTAATCACATTTCACTGAATGTAAGTACTGTTGGACAAATAAAACGTATATGCCCTTTTTTTAGTGCGATCCTAGAGTTAGTATATATATATATATATATATATATATATATATATATATATATATATATATATATATATAGTTTGGGGGCCTCTTAGTTTTATATTGTTAGCTTTCAGTGAAATAAGATTCATAAATATAAAAGCTAAGTAGGTGGGGGGACTACGCCCACCACACCCCACAATATGTGCCCCCCCAAATTGTATATACTAACTCCAGGATTGCAGTACAGTGTTGTAAAGGGCATATATGTTTTATTTGCCCAACAGCACTTACATTCAGTGAAATGTGATTTAGTGAAATGAGTTTTCAATGATTTGAGCTTTGAGCGATTTTTTGAGGGAGAATGGAAATTCAATGAAATGAGTTTTCAGTGAATCAAAGTAGACTCATATGTGTGATATATGTATGTATATGTATACATACATATGTGTGTGTGTGTGTGTGTGTGTGTATATATATATATATATATATATATATATATATATATATACACACACACACACACACACACACACACACACACACACACACACACACACACACACACACACACACGGGTCTACTTCACATAATAGAACATCCAAATGTTCGACTTCGATATGACCAAGACCATATGATCGAACATTTGAATGTCGGAAATGTGAAAAAAATAAATAAATAAACAGCAAAAGGAAAAAAAAAAACTAAACAGTGCTAGCAGGGGGGCAAGCCCCCCACATCCCCCTGCTATTTAAATATACCAACTCCGCAATCGCACTACATTGAAGTAAAGGGAAATATTCCCATTCCATGTTCTATGGAGGTCCCCATTCAGACCGTTTGAACTTTTAAAAGTTTGATCATATGGTCTCACCCATATGAAAGTCGAGCTTTTAAAAGTTTGACCATCTGAAAGGGACCCATACACACACACACACACACACACACACACACATATATATATGTATATATATATATATATATATGTATATGTATATGGGGACACACACACACACAGACACACACACAGATGATCAGGCAGGCCTCTACCTCTCCATTCGAAATTTTCTTTTAATCTTGCCTAGTGCCACTAGTGAGGGTACTTTGTTGTCCAGTGCTAGCAGAGATTACTCTTGCTTTCCAGTGTGCAGTGATATTTACCATGGGACTCTGTGCATTTCATCCTGAACAGTTACTTAAAGAGTTTATGTTAAATAAATTTGACATCCCTTATCTGTGCCTTTTCAGACAACCAGCAATAGTGAATATTGGAATTGCTTTTTAACAGTTATCATGGGTATAACATTTTCCAAAGTTTGTGAGCATTTCATAAAGGGCATAGTCCAATAAAGTAGTCTGGTTTTATTTCATAATTATTACTAAACCAATTAGGCTGACATGCAGCATCTTATTTGCAGTCAGATCACGGTCCTGTTTATTGGCTAAGCTGGAAGGGATTTGATCAAGCATGGTGATTTGTATGCCATATACTGTATTCTGGTGGTGGTGCTGTGATAGCGTTGTCAACTCACAGTAAGACGCTGTCCGGCTCGACTCTCAGTTAGAGCGTCTTCTGCATGAAGACATGCGTGAATGGGCTTACCTTCATTGAAAGTTGTGTGTCAGGGCTGGCAACTCGGTACGTAAAAATCAACTGCCAATCATTAGCGGACCAGAGTTCCGCTGTGGCGGCCTCTAACCGGGAAAAGCCGAAAGTCACAACAAAAACATACTGTATTCTGTTATCTCTTTGATTTTTATCACATACTGTAAGCGGTATATTGCACTAGAAATGTTCATCATTTACACTACTTCAGTAGCATATGTGTGGTGTGCCTGCAGAAAACCCACCCAGGCAGCTTTCCAGAGTTCAGAATCCCCGCCTCTGACTCTCTTTGACATGGGATTGTCTAACCGTCTCCCATCAGAGGAAGCCTAACCCCTGTCAAAGAAAATCTGTTATTCAGTCTTTAACTGTCTGCTGTAGGGCTTACTCAAATGAATCTCTTCAGCAGCCTGCACTGGTGGATTACAGCTTCCAGACTCAGATAAAATCCCTTTGAGAACTTCCCTTTTTCTTCATTATCATATACTTATGATTTATTTTGTTTTGATATGTGTGTGTGTGTGTGTGTTAACTTTTTATTTTAATTTTCATGCTGTTTATTATTTATTAATTAATTTCTCTGGGAATTCTAACTTCTATGTTGTTTATATGCTTAATACTGCTTTTAAACAGTTATGGGGCTTTTCTGAAGTGTTCTATGACTTGTATTGGGAAAAGGAAATTCTGTGTTGTCAGATAAAACAGAGAGGACGGCTAGTGTTTATCTGTTTCATTTGGAAGTTCTGACAGGAAAATATTGCATGCTTCATTTATATGATATTTGCATCTGATTTAACATCGCTATAACCGTGTTGTATTGCTAAATCGTGATTTTTACCACATATTAATTTATTTGCATTTTCTGTGAGGAATTTTAAGGGAATCTCTAAACAAATGCTTATTTATGCTTTTTAGAAGGGCATATATTTGATTTTTTTCTTACTATTTGGACAAGTGAATTCTACTTGGTGCTGTAACTCTGTGTGCTGTTGTTTACTAGACTGTGAAGATTGTAGAACAAGGCTTGGCACAATTTATCTGTTTCTGCTATATTTTATGCAGTTCAGCCCTATTTGCTATTTGGGGACATAGTTTATATGTTCTATTCTTGCTGCAATTAGTCAACTCTTAATAGTGTCGTGTGCGTATTATTCTAGTTGATGTTTATTCCTCTGAGTTGACTGATCCTGATAGAGCTGCCTCCCCATCAAATCCAGTTGCACATAAAAAGAAAAGCACTCAGCAAAAACATGCCTCAGCCTACAGTTTGTGAATCTGTTGTTACTTTAAGCCTTCCTGCAGAGCACATACCTTTTCCTGCCCTTCACCCTCTGGTGTGAGCTTGCAGTCTTTTATGGTATGGAGGTCAGACACATCCTCTGGTTTGGGTATGGGAGAACTAAAGCCTTTATGTGCAGGAGCAGTCCTGGGTAAAGTAACCACTGGCAGGCATAATACTCTGTCACCAGATATTTTGTACTCTGGTGTAGTTCATACTAAAAAGAAACAGACCACTACACAGCAGGCAATCCAGTTATTACCATGCATATGGATGATGTGGTTCCTTAGCTCAGAGCGTTTTTTATTCTGCTAATCTTGGAGACTGTGTTCCTGTTCAGATTTACTAATGGGTTACGTTCCATAGAGATCAGTCTAGTGCCACAAGTCTTGATGAGGACTCTGATGTAGACAGTAGTGAACACTGTGAGTCTCTCAAGTTTGATTTTTTCCTTAGGTAAACAGGTTCAAACATCTAAACAAGTGTTTACCTTTCCACAGTTGCTAGCTAGGATTAGAAGTGTATGTGACTGGAAACAAACTGGAGCCATGCCACAGACTGGCAGAGTTTATGATCTTATTCAGAATGAGACTCCAAATGTTTTGGCTGTTCCTTCTCTTACCTTCCTTAGATGACATCTATAAAACTGCATGTAAAGCTTGTTTGATTATGCCAGTTTCTAAAAAGGCTTTGAGAAAATACAAGGTGTACTCTGACCCTGCATCTCTCTTTGCTCCACTGTCAGCTGACCCAGCTGCGTTTTTTTCTAGTTGCCAGCTCTAACAAGAGTGCCTTGCCTTCTTCTGTCCCTACATTGCTGTATAAAATTGGCAAGTAGTCAGAATCTCAGGAAAAGTAGTTGGCTCAGTCTAATAGTTCAAGCTTTAAAATTTTAAATGATCAGGGTTTTATGTGGAAATTTATTTTGCAATGTGCTTCAGTTTAGATGACTCTGCGTTATCTTTTCCTGCTGAACAGAATATGAATGAGATCATTTCTAATGTCACTGAGGTTTCAAAAGACGGAGTGTCTTCGAAGGTGTGGACCCTATTTCTAGAAATGCATCTGTTTCTGTTATACTGAGGAGGTATGCTTGGTTACATAACCAGAATTTTTCTGAGGGTTTAAAAATGAGATTTTGAATGCTTCTTTAAATTCTGAATTTGTGATTGCCCTACTGCTACCCAGAGTCTCAAGCAGTGGGATGATAGAGGTAAATTGATGCGTGGAGTTTCTAGAATGTTTCATATGCCTAGGTTCTCCCCAACAAGGCGTTCAACTTCAAAGGGCAAAACAAACAAAAATCATAGCCTAACAAGAGTCAGGGTACCAAGAGGGAATGGCAGGAGGATAATGCCTCCAAACAAAATAAAAAGGGTGCCTTTCCCAAAAAAGATAATTAGCTAAAGAATGACTATGCCAAGACTCAAATCATCCATCCCTTCCTATTGTCCTTCCTTCCCTGTCCCACAGGCTTTCACTCCACACAGCAGCCTGGCCACAAATGATCTCAGATAAGTGGGTGATGAGAATCATTCATTTAGAATACTATTGGAAGTGGACAGAAATGCTCCTCCCTTCAGGAAAATCCTCTGCACCTTCCAGACCAGGCATATCTGTTCTCTCTTTTACCCCTTCACAAGTTGTAGGCAAGGGATATAGAACTAGCACCTGCACTACAAAAAGAAATAGGATTTTACAACAGAATCTTTTTTGTTATCTAAAAAAAGAGCTATAGTGGAGACCAGTGTTAGATTTGTCATACCTAAATACCTTTGTGAAGGTACCCAAATTCAAAATGCTAACCCAGAAGATGGTCCTACTCCTTCATCTGGACCACTGTTTCATGGTGACTTTACATCTGAAAGGTTCTTATTATCACATTTCAATTGCTTCCAACTTCAAGTTGAATCCACAAAAGTACTGTCCCATACCCTCACAAAGAATTGCCTTTCTTGGGTGCACGATGGACACAAAATAAAGTATAGCATTTCTTTCAGAAGACAAAGTCATGACTGTTCATAATATTTTCAGGGATCTCTCTCTTTAAGAAACTGTCTCCATAAGAGAGTTTCTCAAAGTTCTAGGCCCCATGGCATCAATGATCTTCATGAGGCCACTGACCAGACTTCACATGAGAAAGATTCACTGGTACTTAAAATTGTTCGACACAGCACTTGCTGCCTTTGAGTTCCAGGTACCAGTGCTGGATTTTTTAAATGAGAGTTACAGTGGTGGAGGGATCAAATGTCTCTCAATCCAGAGCTGCCCTTTTCCCCCCAGACCCCAGTTTAATCAGTCCAGACAGACTTGTTAGATTTTTCATGGGCAATAGTGTCCAGGAAGTTGTAGTGCAAGGTGTATGGGGTCCACGGGATGCTGCAAAGCACATAAATGTCAAAGAAATGTTAGCAGGGATTCAAACCTTGAAAGGTCTTCACCACTCATGGTCTCCAGATCCCCTTTTATTGGTCACAGACAACACCACAGTTGTGTGGTACCTGAACAAACAAGGGGTGCAGGGTCAAATCCTCTTTACTGGTTAACAGTGATGGCTTGGGAGCTAGTCTTACGGCATTCTGCAACACTTTTCATGCCTCAAACATCCTATTAGTGCAAAATCTAATGAAAGACAGATCAAGCAGGTCCTTGATGGCTCATCAGGAGTGGAAACTCGGAATATAGATTTGCCTGGATTTGGTCCAGATATGGAACACTTTAAATAGTTGAATTCACCTCCTTTCAAATCGGGTAGCTGAAAAAAATTCTGATTGAGACATCCTAGTCATGCTTGGAGCCAGAAGCATTCTCATTCCTTTGGACAGGAATGCTCCTTTGTGCAATTCCACCCTTTCCACCAATTCCCAATGTACTTTTGAAGACTCAGAAAGAATTACCGAAGGTCATTGTGGGGATCCCCTTTTGGTCCTGTCAAAGGTGGCTCTCCCCTTTAATGGAATTGGCTAGGGGCAATTACCACAAGCTTCCTAACACTCTGGATTTGCTTGCCCAGTGTCAGGGGTGACTGGTGCATCCCAACATAGAGCAGTTGCTACTGACAGTCTGGATGATTTTGTCTTGATTCCTTTTAGGCACTTATTCCATGAGGATATGCAGCAGGTATTGAATAAGGCAAGAAAACCTGCAACTTGAAAATCTGATGTTTACAAGTGGTTATCTAGGTGGTGCCTTACTGATAACAGAGGGACCAGTATGATATCCCTTAAAATATTTTTTTGAGCTATTCAATGATGGCTTATTTTTTGCATCTTATGCACCTGTCAAAGTAAAACTTGCAGCCATCTGAGCTTGTCTGCTCATGGATCCCCCTCTTTTACCTCTTTTTACAGTCAAACAGTTTATGAAAGGAGTTTTGCACTTGAGACCCCCTCAAAAGCAAATTCTCTGTCACTGGGATCTCAGATTTGTTCTTGAAAAATTGATAGTATCTCATTTTGAACCTGTTATCAGGTTGATTTGAGGTTCATCATGTGGAAATTGTTTATGTCCTTCTGTTTATATACTGCAGTATTCTTCACATTATCACTTTATACCGGATGTTTCTTTATGGCTGATGTGTGCGATATGATGTGCGGAGTCACACGTACTTTACAGTAGCATTTAAACTTTTGTATACTGGCCGGACGTAAGAGTCAGCCAGAGGCAAACTCCCTAATGTGATGAATACTGCTGAATGTAGAAGAAAAGGACATCTATGGTTATGGTAAGGTTTTACACAACTATCCTTTCTCATTACTCTGACGTCTGCAAGGTAAATCTCTGAGCTGTAAGCTCTCATGGTGGGAAAAACCTTATCTGATTTTCCATAAGGCCATGGTTACTTTATCCTCTAATCCTTCTTTCATGCCAAAAGATGTTTCTGAAATTACACTGAATCAAGCCATCAAGCTCCCAGTTTTTTTTCTGTATCCTAAAAAGAAGGGATAGAATATTCCGCATACCTTGGATGTGCACATGTAGCTCATGTTCTACCTTGACAGAACCAAGCCCTTTAGGAAAGCTTAACAGATGTTTGTCTCCTATATGGGGGTTAAGAAGGGTCAGTCTGTCTGTATGCAAATGATTACTCATTGGCTGTCCTCTGCTATTGGTTTTGTTATTCCCACCATGTTAAAATCTATTCTGGTCAGTGTTAAGTCACATTCCGCCAAGAACCGTATCCTCTTCATTGGCATATTGAAAAGGAGTAGACTCCAGAAGCATTTTAAAAGAAGCAACCAGTTCCTCTGTTCATACCTTTACAATGCACTATAAACTGGGTTATTTCTCAAGTTCCAGTGTAGGCTTTACGAGGACCATTCTTCAGGGATTTCTGAATCCTTCTTGCTCCGAAACAGGGTACGTTTTGGGAATTTACCCATATGCCAGTGAAACAGTGTGAATGAAAAACATAGTACAGTTGTGAAAGACCTACTTAACTCTTATAGTAGATGCTCAAATTTCATACTAAGTGGCAGCACCCACCCACTCACCCACCATTTCCCTTATTTTGTGTATAGGTCAGTGGTGTCCAATCTACTTGTGTTGTTGGTTGGCTTTGGTTATTTGTGTTGGTGTCTTGTGAGTGTGAATTGGTCAGTTTCATACAATTCTTGCTTCTGATACGTCTTGGTTCTTCCTACTTGACATTAAAAGCCTGAATAATTGACTTTCTGTGACAGGGGTTCCCCTGATGGAAGGGGCTTAGCCAGTCCCCTGTAACAGAGAATCAGAAGAGGGGATTCTGAGCAATGGAAAACTACCAGTGTGGATTTTGGCCAGGCTCAGAACTTGTAAGCTGCTGAGGCAGTGTAAAAGTCAAGCATCTGTTCTTACAGTTAAGTAGGACTTGCATAGCTGCACTTTTGACATAAATCATGGAAGCTCAGAAGAAATTATATAAATATTTCGCAGAAGATTTTTCTCGAGCAGAAAACTAAACCTTGTTTTTCAGTTCTTGCATATGGGTGAGTAAAATATAGTAGGTTATCCACTTCTACTTGCAGATCTGAAGAGCGAAGAGTTGTTGAAGAAACTACTGTATGGAGTTGATGAACATGTAGTACATATTATAGTCATATTTAAACTTTTTCAGCTGATGTTATGAAACTTTAGTGCAGCTTCTCATTATAGTCTTCTCTGAATAGACAGATGCTTGAATGTACGTTAGGTGTGTGCATGTAGCTGTGTGCACACAAGCACGTCCACATACACACACACACACACACACACATATATATATATATATATATATATATATATATATATATATATATATATATATATATATGCATATGCACTCTTTTTCAGTTACACATACTGAATAAAACACTAAGTGATTATTGCCTCATATTCTCCTTATGGTCTTTAAAAATGACCATATGTTTGCCTACCACTGTATCATACTCTAGATCCATCTCTGATTCTTCTTCAGACTTGCTAGTAAATGAGCTTCAAAACATTGACTGAAGACGAGTTTACAACTGTAATGACCCACATAAGCCTTGTATACCTTCTATAGTCTTCCCTGCCCCATAAGACAAACTCTTCCCCGCCCCATAAGACAAACTCTTCCCCTCATAAAACTTTGTCACCAAATGAAACACACACATGAACTTAGTCAGAATCTGGCTGCTTATGAAACAGAGACAGTTCTTGGAGTGACTGAAAGAATGAACTCTTCATTCCATCCATACCTCTCAACCGTACAGAGTTCCTCAGTATTTACTGGTTTTGAGTTGAAAATAATGGGGTGCCACGAATTTCCGAGTGGCCCCTTTTAATTCACATTTTTTTCATTTTTTTTATTTTTATGTAAATTAAAATAAGTTGAGCTCAAACCCCCACCACTGCAGAAGCACCTACTCCTCCCAGTAACCCTCCCAACACACACACACACACACACACACACACACACACACACACACACACACACACACACACACACACACACACACACACGCACACACACACAAGGCTGGGATGTTTAGTAGACTGTCATTCACTAATAGAAATGCGAGCGCTGAATTAGCATGATAAAAAAGTAATTCACTAACCAGTCCTTTGGAAAAGGGGTGCACTGTTCCTTTAAATGCAATTCCTTTCTCGGGGAGACCTCTAAGTCTCCCTGCCCTTCATTGCTTTTCCTGCTGGGTTTTTCAAGTGCCTCAGATTCTGCACAAGCAGCTCTCCCCTTCAACCCACACTTTTTGTAGCTTTGTGCCTTTAAAGTGTTGAAGGGTTTAACACTTTACATTCTGCGTGTCTGGCTGTAAGAAGAGGAGGAAACCATTCTTGCATGGCCAGTAACATTGGATTATTCACATGAAAGTCTGACACTGGACTGGATGCACTCATAACTTATTTATTTGCTTTCTGCTTATTAATGCACCAGTGCATCTCTAAGTCATCCAGGGTCAGGATTACTATATGCAGGATGAGAGCCCTTACTATGAGAACTTTATCGTTACTTCTTTTCCATGACTCCATCTGTTGCAAGGATTCCTTTTTTCTTAGGTGAGGTGTTCAGTTTGTGGTAATGACTTGTGGCATCCTGCTTTGTGTTTTTGTTGTTGGAATACATTGAACTCTGCATTCCTGTTTTCATTTATACATAATTTAGTGAGCTGCAAACCTGCTCCTAGACTTGAACCTTACTGATTGCCAGACCTCATGTACCTGCAAATGCAATGGCTGGTTCTGATGGAAATGAATAGATATAAGAGTAATAGCTAAGTGATCTAACTAAAGCATTGGCCTGCACAGAAATGCCTGTTGCCTATTAGAAATTCTCTGCACTCTGCAGCAACTGTGGGGAAATTGGGATGTTACGTTGGATCATTGTGCTACTCTCTTTCTGACAGGTTTAGTTTGTTTGTTTGTGTCTTTCGGCTTTTCCTGGTTAGGGGTCGCCACAGTGGAACTCCGGTCCGCAAATGATTGGCAGTAGATTTTTATGTGCTGGCTTGCTGTGCGTAACGCACAACCTTCAACGAAGGAACGCCCATTCACGCATGTCACCACACAGAAGGCGCTTTAACTGAGAATCGAATGGGCAACGTCTAACTGTGAGGCGACAACGCTACCACAAACTTTTGTTTAAAACATTTCTTCTTAGCAAAGGAATTGTATGATATTTGTAGTGTTCTCACTGTTCTGCTGCTGTAGGAGGCAGGGCAAGAAAGGTTTAAGTTCAAGCTTTCAAGCATTACATCTCGCGCCACTGTGATGTAGTGTAGGGTGAGAGAGAGGCTGGACAGTTAGAGTTGAAAAGGCAAGGCTGTTAAAGTAATGTTATTGCCTACATATACATGCCGCTTTCTTGGTCACCAGTGTTTTCCATGCAGGCATTCACAAATCAAAGCCCTGGATGTTTGCTATACTTTTATGGTTGGTACGTTAATTTTATTGTGGTTATTTGTTGGTTACAACGCACTGCACCTGGTGTAATATTTAAGTTCACGCTCACCGGGAAACAATTCCACAGTTTTACTTCTGTTCCGTTCAATAGTCAGATGTGCAAAACAGTCCCCTGTCTTGAGTTAGCTAAAACAGTGCTTTTTTCTCTTCTCGTGGGACAGCTGCTGCTCTTTGCTCAACAGATGCGATCATGCGAGCAGCCAGCATGAATTAATCTGCATAGAAACATAGGCATAGCCTGATCCAAACTGGAACAAACAGTGAGATGGTGATATCTGCATTCAGGATGTAGAGAAAGAACAAGATTATTTGACGTTGTTAAGCTAACCACACCTATCTCTGTTTTTCCTGACTAGGTGCATTATTTTTGAGCTTGGTTTAAACTGCCACTAACTTTGTCACTTTGTATTCCCTTCAGGCTGCTCTAGATAAATTTGCAATGTTTTTCATATTCCACTAACCCCACCTACATTGTCAACTCTGTTGTAGGAAAAAACACGTTTTTTTTTATCTTTATTGTTTTTCCTTTGGTCATGTCCTTAGGTACTTAAGCAGTACAGGTATTCAGCTAAAAAAGAACTTTTTACATCATCAGGAAGGCATACATTCTCCTCAACTCCATTTGCATTACCACTTAATTATGTAAAATGAATGCAGACAGAGCTTCACCACCTGGATCCTGTTTTTTATTATTGCTGTCTGTATTCTGCTGAACAACCATTGTTTAAAGCACGGGCTTCTACCTTTGCACAATCTTCACATTTAGCTGATATGAATATTAATCTTTTACATGGGATTGCTACACATCTCTCCTCTTTAACATTACAGGAAATTACATAACATAACAGAAATTAAAAAGGTACTAGAAGAAAGCTAGTCTAAATCTGTCTAGTTTTAATTTACTGTGTTGGTAGTGGGCTCTCACCTCAAATATAGGTATCCCAGTATCTCATACTTTTTAAATACTTTAGTTGCCATGCCCTCTACTACTAATACTGGATATGTATTCTGCATTACCACCCTTTCTATGAACAATTATTTCGGAATTTCTTGATTGAAATATCTTATCTTAATCTGGTTGTCATGCCTCCTGATTACTCAACAGTCCTTCCTATCCAGCCTGTTCTCATCATATATCGTTATTATTGTCATGTGTACCTATGCCATACCCTCCCTTTTTTTTTTTTTTAGAAAACAGTTCAAGATCCCTAAACCTCCAGTCACATAACACATTCCCTCAACCCCTTCCAAGTCTGTTAACTTTTAATTGGGTTTCTTTGTACAGTCTGCATTTCTGTGGAGTCACTTTCTCCACTTTAGGCTTACCCAAATCTGCATACCATACTGCAGCTGGGATCTTACAAGGAGCAGTAATGCACTACAGAGGAGGATAACGCTTCTTATCCCAGCAACCCTAGATGTAATCCTCAATATCAGCCTTGCCTTTATGCTGTCATCTCTTGTAAGCTTGATAAACCAGGCGTTTTATAATGATCTGACCCAAGTTCTAGTCCTTTTCCAGTCTCTTTACCCTAAATCTCCAAGTAAGTGCATCACCATGCATTTAGAAGGGTTAGAGCTGCCATCTCTCATATTATTTCCCATAATCTTTTTAGTTCCACAGCAAAGCTAACCTTCATTAGATAACACTCCTAAATTTGCTGTTATCTATAAAGTTTATGTCAGCTTTTCATGTCTTATTTAACATCAGAGGTGAGCACATTAAATGGAGCTTATATCAGCCCTGATACCACTCTGGGGCCATATTTTGGTTGTCTGTTCTTAAGTTTGCATTTGAAAGCTGGTATCCCACAATTCCATTGGAGTGGGTGGGGGGTTACATAATTATGTATTGAAATTTTATGTTAATCAGTGTACAGATTTGTATCTATTTTTCTTGGGCTTTTGTCCAGATTTTTGATGTTTTCAGGTTGATTGGTATGATTCCATCTGAACATACTACTTGTTCTACCCTACAGCAGAACTCAAGAATATTTACCAAACAGGCAAAGGCTTTATATTCCACAAGGCTTCAGTCCACATATGCTTCAGAAACACTTTAAAATATCTGGAATTATCCAAATTATTTCCAAAACTTTCTACCTGTCAAATCTCATCCAAGTCCTTAATAAAGGAACTTTATGATAACTTCACCAATCCCTACCCTAAACACCCAATTTCTTTGACAGTCCTCCAAGCAGTGTACCATACATGCTGCTATATAAGATTTTTCAACACTCCTCCTTTTTTCTTCTTAAAAAAAACACCTTTCCAATCTGTCTTTTTTATACTTACTGTCTACTGTATAGCCTCAGACATGTTCTGACTGTATCTGTCACCATGGTGTCCTCTCTTTTGTCAGCTAATCACTTTCAGCCTATTGGAAGGCTGTATCTGTTAACCAAAATCCTTGAAAAGTTTGTCTATAGTCAGCAAAATGTGATTCTCACCAACAGACAGCACTGCTTTCATCTAAATTTCAACACCCTTACAGCCATTTATTCCATGGCAGGTGACATCTGTTCCAACAAGGAGCTTAGTAAAGTAACTGCTGTTGTATTTTGGGACTTTAAAGGGACATTTGATACACTTGACCACATTCTTTTACATAATAAACGAATTGCTTTAGGTCTTTTTTCTAATGTCCTAAATTAGTTCTACAATTACCTGTACAATATACTTTCTGCCTGCTTGGTTCAACAAACCCTCAGTAATATGAACCTTTAACAAAAGTGTTTCTCGGGTATCTGTCCTTAGTCTACTTCTCTTCCCCCTTTTCATAAATGTCCTTACCTGGGATCTGCCCTTCAAGAAGTGTATGCTGTATGCCGACAACAGTGTCTTTACCAAGGTCAACAAGGATCTTAACATTTTAACTAGTAACCTTCAGGAATACTTTAAAGCCATCTGGAACTGGCTTTGCAACAGTCAGCACCCAACACAAGACTATAATGCTCTTCTGTTCTCCTTACTTATGTAATTCCCAAACACACTTCCTATGATTGACTGTAATCCCCTGTCTCATAGCAAGCAACAAAAGTATCTCAGGCTTATCTTTGATCAAAAACTCACTGTCAGTGCTCATATAGAGTCCCAAACTAATAAACTAATCAAGCACAGCTGAAAGCTTCCTGCAAGATCTCTAACTTTTTTACCCTTGAAGCCAGAGGAGCAATTGCCATAATTATTCTCCTTCCAAGACTTGAATATGCTCTTCCTATCACCATAGTTTGTCCTGTACATAATACAACTTTATTTCAAACCACTGAGAATAAAAATCCTATAATTCATGCATTTTGCTGGTAATGGACAACATAACTGTGTTATTCTAGAACAAAATAGCTGGTTCCCTGTCCCAGACAGGGCCTCATCATCTTGACAGTCTCAGTTTTTAAAACTCGAGAGCTACTTCTGCTTGGTACCGCACTCTTTATGTACCACATGCAACAATGTCGGTGTGGTTATTGTGCATGTGCTATCATGTACACTACATCCACTGTAGACAATCTGCCTGCACTTCCCCATACTTTTGTCTGCCTGAGAATATCGTGCAATACTTACGGCCAATAAGATCAAGTTAGTTTTGCCCTCTACACCACACTATGAATATAAAATTAAACTATTGTCTCTTTCATTCTTATTATATGTTTGTACTAGTGGCCTACATGGAAGTTTTCTCACACTTTTGTAGGTTCATAGGTGTAATATGCTCTACTAGTGGGAGCATTTACTGCAACTGGACTCCAAAGTTCATAGGTAAGTACTAGGCTAGCTACCCTTGTGGGCTATTTTAAGCCGAACCAATTTCCCTTTTTGTGAGTGAATTCATCTTTTATTATTTGCTAAGAGATTGGCATAACCTATCCCACTATCAATAGTTATATATTGGTCCTAATAAGAATGACTGGGATCATACCATAGATAATTTGAGTGAGTCCACGCATAAGATAAAGCAATTAGGAGTTGCTTCTGTCCATTAAAAGTACATGGGGCAGTCCTTGGGCGAATTTTTCCATTTCCTGTCTATAGATCTAATTTGTGCTTGAAAATGGACCAAAATGAATTTTGTTTTATGTGGATGGGTAGTTTGTTCCAAACCAGCAGTATCATCTGTGGAATATACCTGTCTTGCCACACTGTTCTGTTGATGGTACAGAAGAGGCTTGGATCCCTAGACCAAGTATTTATGATTTATTTGACTTGCTGATGTGCAGTAAATCCATCAGTAATAGGTCGGAGGATGCCTTATATCCCAGCCACAGGTCACCTTTTAGCAGTCTGTAGGATACAATGTATAGGGACAAGACTTTGAGTTAGTCCATGCAGGACATGTTGTTTAGGCTTTGTATCCTTTTAGTAAGGTGTATCTCTGGGTGTTCCAGTCGTTGCATGTGTCTGGAAAGATACATGCCAAAGGGGACATTGTATCCAATGACAGGCCTAATGAGGGCTTAGTAAAGGGGGGAAATGACATCTCTAGATCTAGATATAATTCCTTTGTTTATAATCTGTGCAATATGGAAGATCTTTGTTAAAGCAACAGACACATGTTGGTCAAAACTTAGGTCATAGTCTACATAAGTTCCCAGATCCTGAACAACTGGGTCAGCTCTTAGGGGTGTATTGTGAATGTGGTAGTTCCCTGGGGTAGATGGCTTCCCAGAGGATACAATAATGCATTTTTTTGGCGTTTAGTTTCAGAGCATGATTTGCACACAAGTTATTTGAGACATGCCTTCCTGCAGGATGGCTAAGTCATTAGGGAATTCATTGACTGCTCCTAGCTTGCAGTCATCTGCAAACTTAGTCAGACAGAGCCCTTTAGTACTGTTTTTTACTTCTGAAAAGTAGATACCAAACAGGAGAGGTCCCAGCACAGAACCCTGGGGGATGCCACTGGTGACTGGTCTCTTTATGGAGGTAATTTCCCCTATTTTGATTATCTGTGAGCCACCTGGCAATCCAACATGTGACACACCGGTTTATTCCCAGTTTATTTATCTTTTTAATACACTTGAGTGGGGAACTGTGTCCTTATTGATTAATTCCATGGTAAGTCATTCCAAGGCTTTGCATATGAGGTTGGTCAGACTTATGGGTTTGTAATTGCCTGGGTCTGTGGAAGGTCCACCCTTATGCAGGAGAATGACTGTGGTTGTTTTCCGTTCGCTTGTTACAAAATCTGTATGTGGAGGCTAAGACTGAACACTGTTGTTAGGGGTGTGACTAAATTGTACTTCATACTATCTAAGATGCATCCAGGGACATTGTCAGGACTCATTGATGCAGTAATTTTAGCTTTTGGTAGCACTTTTTCAGTTTATAAACTAAATGATCACAGTTTTCTTCACCAGTTTTTCAGTTCATTGACATTTTTGTAGTAAACCCCAGGTGCACTTATCTGATTATGTTCTAGAGCTGACATTTTTCTCATCTGAACAGATGTGTACACGTGAGAAACATTGTAAAACCATGTTTTGTTTTGTTGGATTTGGGGCAGTGAGAACTAATCACCTTTTTTTGTTTTCCTCATGTCAGGTCCAAACTGCTATACTAATGCATCACATACTCGTATAATG
>NC_056744.1:460790994-460795994 GCF_019279795.1 Protopterus annectens | reverse complement strand
ACCTGCAGATGTTTCTACCTTAGATGGGTTCGGAGCCACTGTGCAGGCACCGGCTTTTGAGGGTGTTTTTAGGCCTACAAATTTGTATATTAGACCAATGCCATCTTCAAAACTAAGGCCAAAATTTAAATCTATGTCTAAAAAAATGATGCCTGGGCCACATGTGCAGGCTCTTATGCCTAAAAAACAAATGATCAAAATGGCTAAAGATTTAATTACTCTAATCAGCGGTAGCCAACCCCCTTCCTAAGAGGCCTAGGCAAGACATTGAATATGAATCTTCTGAACAGGATTCTATTTCCTCTGACTCTTCCAATGAACAAGATGTGTCTATATCTACTTATGAGGACTCCGATGCAAAAGATTCCATTCCTTCTGCTTCTCCCCCTGAGGATTTTTCTTTTGGGGAAACTTTACATACCTTAAGGGATCATTTCCACTGGGAAAGTCAGGATTTCTCTGAATCTAAAAAGAGACTTGGGGATTTTCTTCTTCCTCAGCATAGGCCTTTGGCTATACCCCCTGTCCTAGACATTGTTGATGTTTTTTTTTTCAGAATCTAGTATGGCTCCTGATTCTCTGCCTCCAGCTCCTTGTAAGCCAGACAGATACTACAGGGTTCCTGACTCCCACAAATTCATTTTCAAAAATCCTATTGCTGATCCTGAAACCATTTCTCAGGGTCCCAAGGGCATTAAGGCCTCTACTGCTAAAAATCCTATGCCTTCTGATAGAGATGCCAGGGCACTGGATAGATGGGGTAAGAAGGTTTACACTTCTGCAACCTTGGCAATCAGGGCTTTAAGCTGTCAAGTTCATATGCTTAAATATCAACAGCATATCATGGGAATACTTAAACAGATAATGATGTTAATTTCTGACTGTGTGGAAAATAAAGATTTACAGGATTTATTACATTCAGCTAAACAAGTTGGAAAACATACTTTGCAATGTGGTTTTGATTTTTTGGAGGCCTCTTGCAGGGCTGCTGCAACTGGATCTGTGCTAAGAAGGCATGCTTGGCTCAAAGAGCAAACTCTGCCTGATCATGTTAAAGCAAAATTGTTGGATGCTCCTTTACAACAGGACCGTCTCTTTGGTAATAAGGCTGAAGAAGTTTTAAAAAAGATGGAAGCTAAAGCTAAACCTATGCAAACTGTGAAAGATTTCTTACAAGTGCAACCTCCAAGATTTAGTAGGCACTGGCCTACTAAGAACTGGTCCTTTCCATTCCCTTCGAGAGCCACTCAAGTCAAACCCAGACATTCCAAAGGCTCGAGGTTTCAGTCACAAGGGACTTTTAGAACAAAACAATGGGGTGCCTCCCCCTTCAAATCTGGAAACAACAAGGCACCTCCCTATGGTAAACAGTCTCAATGACTTCCCTGTACACTCACCAAGCACTTACCTTTTAGCCGCCCCTTTGGGGGGAAAACTGGCACTTCATGCACGAAACTGGCAACTTATAACTCAGGACAAATGGGTTTTAAATATAGTATCCCAGGGATACAGATTTCATTTCCACATGTTGCTAATCCCAAGCGGATGGCCAGACCTGCCCCCAAATCAGTGGGCAGAGGCCCAGAAACAAGTTCTGTCCCTCATGAACATGGGGGCTATTCAACCAGTACCAGAAGAGCAAAAAGGACAAGGTTTCTATTCAAGACTTTTCCTGGTACCCAGAAAAAACAAATCATGGCATCCAATTCTGGACTTATCTACACTAAACACATTTCTGGACATTCCAAAATTCAAGATGCTGACTCTTCAACAGTTACTTCCTATGCTAGGCAAAGATGCCTGGTTAGTAACTCTAGACTTAAAAGAGGCTTACCTGCATATCCCAATCAGGGAATCTTGCAGAAGGTACCTCCATTTTAAAGCAGGATACTTGCATTACCAGTTCTCTGCACTGCCCTTTGGCTTATCTACTGCACCCAGGGTCTACACAAAGTGCCTGGCTCCAGTAATTGCATTTTGCAGGCAAAGAAAAATTCAAATATATCCATACCTGGATGATTGTCTAATTAAGGTAGAAAACAAGGACATTCTTCTAAAGCATCTGGCATTTGTAAAAAGAGTTCTAACTTGTCCTAGGGTACACCATAAACGAAAAGAAATCACAACTGGTACCCTCTCAAAAAATTACATTCCTGGGTGCAAGCTTGAATACAACTGCCCAGATGACTTACCTTATGCCAGAAAAGCAAATTCAATTGGTAACTTACTTCAAACAGGTGGCCACAAAAACCCTGCTATCTGCAAGACAAATTCTGCAAGCCTTGGGGTTCATGGCCTCCTGCATTCTTTTAATTCCATATGCAAGACTGCATATGAGGAAACTTCAGTGGTACTTAAAAAGTTTATGGAGTCAACATTTCACAGCCTGGAAACACTGATTCCTATCATACCTTGCCTGCAACTAGAGTTCCTATGGTGGGCAGAAGCCTGCCACCAAAACAAGGGACTGCCATTCACTCCACTCCCTGCCGCCCAAACCCTAACTACAGATGCATCAGACTTTGCTTGGGGGGGCTCATCTGGCAGGGAAGTGCATTCAGGGCAAATGGAGCCCAAGTCAAATGCACCTTCATATCAATCAAAAAGAGATGCTAGCTGTACAGAATGCACTGACAGCCTTCAAGGACTACCTTCATCCAGGACAATTAATGATAAAGACAGACAACACCACAGTTATGTGGTACATAAAAAAGCAGGGGGGTACACATTCCTACTCCCTTTGCAGACTAGCCATGGCATTGTGGAACACGGCCTTGACCTACCAAATGCAACTACAAACTCAATTCCAGCCAGGAAAGCTGAATACACTGCAGACGAACTAAGCAGAAATCTTATGGACCCACATGAATGGAAAATGGAACCGCGAATTTTCAACATGTTGACATGCAAATGGGGGAGTCCAGACATAGATCTTTTTGCCTCACCCCGGAATGATCAGGTGGACAAATTCTGCACAAGAATTCATCACAAAAGAGCTTGGAAAGTGGATGCTCTATCATTCAGCTGGAAAAAACTATCAGGCTATACTTTCCCCCCTCTGCCTCTGCTCTCCAAAGTTCTACTAAAAGTCAGACAGTACAAACCAAAAATTGCTCCAGACTGGCCTCGCCAACACTGGTACCCACTCCTGCGCAATGTGTCACACCTTCCACTGTGGCACCTGCCTCAGACACCTTACCTATTGTCTCAGCAGAACAACCAAATTCTGCACACTTTGCTCCAAACTTTGAATTTTGCAGCGTGGCTAATCATCTTACTTCACCCTTGGCATCCCTCAGCAAATCTGTGATGGATGTCATTTTGGAAGCAAGAAGGCCTAGTACTAGAAAATCTTATGCTGACAAATGGAAAAGATTATGTGCCTGGAAGAAATCACAAGGAATAAGCACAGCAATGCCCAATATTCCTCAGATTTTACAATACTTAACTGAGATCCTTTACAAGGCCCTATCTTTTTCTTCCATAAAAATCCATACCTCTGCCATTTCAGCTCATTACAACACAGATCCTCCCCCTCTTCTCTCATCCTGTGCTAAAGCAGTACCTCAGAGGGCCAAAAATGTAAGACCTCCTAGGAGAGCTCCAACCCCTGCATGGGACCTCAATTTTGTATTGGAAAAACTCACTGTCCCTTCTTTTGAGCCAGCTGCTACTGCAGACCTAAAATTTCTCTCATGGAAAACAACTTTCCTTTTAGCAGTCACTTCAGCTAGAAGGATTTCTGAATTACAGGCTCTTATGGCAGTGGAGCCTTTCATTATTTTTCATGCGGACAGGGTGTCTCTCAGGACCAATCCATCTTTCATGCCCAAGGTGGTATCCAGTGTGGATCTTAATCAGACCATTCATCAGCCAACTTTCTTTCCCAATCCATAGAACAAGGGTGAGTGGATTCTGCATTCATTGGACGTACACAGACAACATAGATTTTACTTAAACAGGACAAAATCTGTAAGAAAATCTGAACAACAACTGGTGGCATTTGCTGCAGGGGCTGAGGGAAAGGCTATTTCAAAGCAGACTATTTCCAAATGGACAAGCCATTGTATTCATTTCTGCTATATGCACCATAGTAATTCTATTCCCCAAGGGATCAGATCTCCTTCCACCAGGGCTGCATCTACTTCTGCAGCCTTTCTCAGAGGTGTTCCTACCCAGAGACATTCTAGAAGCTGCTACCTGGAGCTCAGTTCATATGTTCACCATACATTACCATTTATCTTTCTTCTCCAAATCCAGAGCTGGCTTTGCCACTGCTGTCCTGCAGGGCCTTACAGCTGGACCTAATGCTGTATAAATCCATCCTCCCAACCATAGCTTTGGGAATCTACCCAAATGTAATGACTGCAACAGTGAAACATGAAGAACATAGTACAGTTGTGTACACTTACCATGAATGTAGATGTTTGAGTGTATTCATTGTTGCAGTCATGGTTACCCACCCTCCAGCCCCCTGTTTTTTCTCGTACTATACCTCTACTTTCTTTTTCTATGCTTAAAAGCCTGTTTGGGTGTATTAGCTTTTGTTTGGAGGCATATTTTTTGTGTTTTAAATTATATATAAAAACCTCAGCTTTGGCCGGCTAAGAACTTGCTATATTCAACTGGACGTATAAGAGAATTTAAGTACCTTTATCTGCTCTTTTTTTCAAAAAAATACAGTATTTAAATTGATTTTAACTGTGTGGAAGGAATATTAGCTGAACTGGAAGTTAGTCAGTGTTTGCTGAATTTTGTTATTTGCTAGTAATTGCAGGTGTGGGGGTAGTCACATTCTTTGATTTCCTGTCCTTGCCTATTTAAGTGGTACAGTGTGAAATATTTTCTGCTTAAAAACCTCAGCTTTGGCCGGCTAAGAACTTGCTATATTCAACTGGACGTATAAGAGAATTTAAATACCTTTATCTGCTCTTTTTTTTTCAAAAAATACAGTATTTAAATTGATTTTAACTGTGTGGAAGGAATATTAGCTGAACTGG
>NC_056744.1:460735994-460785994 GCF_019279795.1 Protopterus annectens | reverse complement strand
CCTTAAGCCTCTTCGTTGCTGCTGTACAAGCCCTCTGACATCATCTAGCAGCTTCAAACAGTAGGGGAAGTTCCATGATGCCTTTGCCAAATTTGCTCTAGTACTATAGATACCACCTAAAGTCACCCTTGAAAAGAGGCCAGTAGCCTAAAGAGAATAACACAGTCAACAAAGGATAAATAAATACATGCATACATATTGTTTTTCAATATTTTTAGTATATTAATTCCTAAGGGTAGGGGCACTCAAATATAGGGGACAGTTTGGAAATCAAAATATTATTTTCTGTGCAGGTGTTTTATTAAGGACAGCTTAGTTATTTATTTATTTACGTTATTTAACATAAACTTTTAAAACTTTATAGAGTATTAGCAAAATGAGAGGCACACAACAGTCTGTATTGATAGGTTCAGCCTTAATACTTCCTCCTTCACCATGGCTATTTATTTTGCAATACTATGTAAATAGAGATGCAAAATATAATAAGAAACGTATCCTCTGTTAGAACATATCTTATTGCATTGAAGATTTGCCACTTAGGAAAATATTTCACCCTGTATCTGTGACTAAGAATACATTCTGATAACAGCTCGCAGCTCTCGCAGCTCAGTTGACTAGTGTCTGTTTGAGGATATGTTCCATTTGAAGCAAAATGAGCAGACATTTGGTCTGTATTTGCACAGGGTTGTATTTTGAGAGGCATTTTTAAAGTCTAGCATTCAGTGTGTAATGGAAATAATCAATAATTGTTTTCTCCTTTTATCTTTGGAAGCATGTAAAAAACACTCCATTACAGGTTTGTAATTGCTGATAACATCTAGGTGTTACTAAATGAATATGCTCTACTAGAGAGAATACTTGCTGCAACAAGACTCCATGGTGGCTACCTTTTGAAATGTAGGCACTCGAAATGCCAAGTGCCAACAAGCCAAAAAAAAGGCCAAAAACCCAAAGAACAGTGCATCTTAAAAGTCACTCTTTAAACTTATTTTTGCAAGGGAGGGCAAGCCCCTCCCCCCCCAGCACCTGCACACCACCCAAAACTTAGATATACCAATTCCAAGATTGCCATACCTTGGAGAAAAGGGAATATTCCAAGAAATGGCATCTTGAACTTGGTATGTACAAGTCAGATCTTTTGGCCATTCATTCTCCACATTTCAGGACTTGCTGTAGCGGGTCCCAGCATTTCAAATGATTATCCTCCAAGGCTCATAGCTAAGTACTAGGGTAGGTCTCCTTGTAGACCATTTTAAGCCTAACCAATTTCCCTTTTTGTGCATGAATTACCATATCCCATTTGGTTAGAAGTTGGCCTTACCCATCCCATGGTCAATAATTATATATTACACTTAATGAGAATGACAGGGATCATACCACAGATAACTTGAGAAGACCCATGCCTCAAATAAAGCATTTAAGAGCTCCCTCTGTCCATTAGAAATACAGGAGGCAGTCCTGGGGTCATTTTTTGTTTCCCTTTCATAGATCCAAGTTGTGTTTGAATACAGACAGAGATGAACTTTGTTTAATGTGGATGGGGAGTCTGTTTCAGAGTAACAGTATCCTCTGTCAGATATATCTGTCTTGCTAAACTGTTCTGTTGATTTTAGAACAGGTTTAGATACCTAGACTGAGTATTTCTGCTACCATTAGACTTGTTGATGAGTAGAAAATCTGTCAGTAATAGGTTGGGGATGCCTTGCACGCCAGACACAGATCACCTCTTAGCAGTCTGTAGGATACAGTGTATAGTGGCAGGGATTTGAGTTGGTCCATGTATGACATACTGTTTAGGCCTTTTATCCTTTCAGTAAAGTATCTCTGTGGGCATTCCAGTTGTAGCATGTGTCTGGAAGCATTATATTCAATAAATGGCCGAATGAGGGCTAAGTAAAGGGAGACAATGACATCCTTAGATCTAGATGCAATCCATTTGTTTATAATCTCTGCGATATAGAAAAACTTTCTTAAAACAATGGGCACATGTTGGTCAAAAGTTTGGTCAATGTCCACATAATTTCCCAAATAACAAACAACTGGGTCAGCTCTTAGGAGTTATTGTAAATACAGAAGATCTCCAGGGTAGATGACTTCCCAAAGGATACAATAATGCATTTTTTGGCATTTAGTTTGTCCATGAAAACTACTTTGAGTAGTGCTTTCTATTTTTTACTTTATTTAAAGGTACCTGGACTGTAAATTACCAAGTGTGGGTTACTGAAGGTTTGGTATGCCCTCTGGTGACAACACAAACTTAATTATACTTACTCTGAAGTTTGGTTCCATTCATCTATTTATTTCCTATTTATGCTTCAGCCAGTAGAACCTCACAGATATCTAGCATCTCACCTGACTAACAATTGGCAAAGACCTACACTACAATGATACTAGGACTATGTTTAAAAACTTTTGGTGCTTATTTTATCCACCTTTGGGTTGTAGGGGGTGGCTGTTGCTTGTGGCAAACCCAGTGGGTACAAGAACTAATGTTCTATAAGATGTTAGTCCACTGCACTAATAGCTGGGTAGTCTTGTCAAAGAATATATCAAAGGGCTTACATATGTGGCTGCTGATATTGAATAAATCATTTGCATAATTTGCAGGGCTGTAAGCGTACCACATTAAGCTTTGGAAGACAATCGTATCTGACGATTATAATCAGTGGCCATCCTTCAACAAGCTGTAGGGTCTATTGCTTTATATTAACATATCCTGCCAAACCTTATGTATCTGCATCCCATGTGCTGTTCATGTTAAGTAATGGGCTCAATATAAATAAACAAGCTGAAAGATGAAACTGTAGCTTATATGCTTATTGGACGATTGTCCTATTGCTTTATTCTTTAATGGTTTTACAGAAATGACAGGAATAAATGAGGACCTGTAGATTTATAAGTTGCAAGCTACTCTTGTACTAAGATTGACATTGATAATGTTTTTTGTTCACTCTCTGACCTGCTCACCTTCCATTTCTGAAATGTATTTTAACATTTGCATATGTATTTGAGCTCTTTCTTTCCATTGTGGTAACATTTTTTTTCATAACTACAAGCATTTCATTTTGCCTTGGTTTGACAGGTTGTATGCTTTAGATGAGCCATACTGTTAGTTCATACATATATTGTCCAATTTTTGTTAATAACTGAGGAATGTTGCAAATGTTTAATTGTTTATTATACAAGGCATATAGACTTGAATATTATTTGTGTGGAACCACAGTGAGTATTTTATTTGAGCTGTTGTCCCTGTAATTGCTGTTCATACAGCTTTTACATTCTTAAGATCTTGCACATGAAATGTAATAACCTTTGCTGTTACGTGGTTATTTCACATTCAGTACCCATATCTGCATAAGGCAAGATGTAGTTTCTGAACTGCTATAAAATTATGTGCTTCATTTCTTTCAAGTGCAATGTAACAGAGGATGAGCTGCATTTCATTAGGACAGAGTTTATCCTTTGCAACACGTTCTGATTATGCTAGTACTAATGAAGAAAAACAGTGTGAACAGGAAGCTGTAAAATCACTACTGACAATGATTGTTGGACACCCATCATATAGAGGGAGTCACTGGAGTTGGGGCACGGGGGGTGGTGCATGTTACAAACAAGCAGTGTTTAGCTGTCTCCATGGAGAAGGAAGTAAGTGAATCTGTAGATGTGGTGTCGACAACAGAACTAGTGTCAGGGGGGTTTGCAGAAGATATTCTGTTAAAGATAATCAAGCAGAATGATCCAGGTACAAACCAAAAAAACAGAACCAGACTCAAAAACCAAAAGGAAGAGATCCAGGTGACAGTTTTGCTGTTTCATGGGGTGAGATGGAGGATAACATTTCCAGAAGTGGTGAGTAAAGGAGCCAGGTGATGTCAGCACAGAATGCAGCAGCAGTGACAGAAAGTAAAAGAGGAAAGCATTAACAAACTGAGAAGTCTGAATTTGTGGCAGCAGATAATGCAGTAAGTAAAACTTATTCAGCAGTGACAGCAGGCAAACATGAGAGAAGCTACAAACTGTGAGAATAAGAACAAACAATGATGCTGCAGTAGAAACCTGGCAACTGTTCTGGGTTTTAAAGCTCAAGAAATTCAATCTTTTATACATACTGGAACATACGTTTTTGTGACTTAATGTCTCTAGCTAATGGACTATTGATATACTTTTTGGAAATGTGCAACAAAAATAATGACATTTATCTGTGGAACAATTGTTTTCTGGTAGTAACTTAAATGTTAAAAAATGTTACTTTGCAGTTTAGAACTGATGAATTAAAAGATGGCAATGTTAAAAAATGCATGCAGGGTCTATGTGAAACTACTGATAATATTGTCAAAGTTTGAGATGAGAGAACTTTATGGAATATTGGGTGGAGGATAGAAGCTGTTTGAAATGTGAAAAAAAAAAAACACAGTGCAACTCTTGCCAGGTGTTATTTTCATGACTGATCATAGGGGGGCATTAAGATATGCTGGTCAGCTTAAATCATATTTCTTTTGTGGGGATTTTTCTCATTTAATTAATGAGTGCTACAAAGTATAATGTAACCAATTTGGGGAGAAAGGACATACACCAAGAAGGTGTTTGCGTGACTGCAGGTCTTGTAAAAAAAAGGGACATTTTGGATGGATGGTCAAGCGCAAACAGTAAATAGTGAAAATGGAGGAAAGTGAAGAAAAAAAACATGAGGAAGGACAACAAGATGATGGGGTGGTGGGGAAATATGTGAAGGAGAAACTGTAGAAGAAGACAAAAATATAGAGGGGAAAATGAGGAGAGAGAGAGAGTGCATACAGGAAGAGTGGTCAGGAGAAGCGAATGATGCTAATAATTTTTGAAGTTCTAGCCAGTAAAAAATCTGATTCTGAGGATCAAGGATTATTTGTACATAAACCCAGGAAAGCTATTCAATTAGGGAAAGATTAAAAACAGTAAAACAAAAATGTATAACCATTTCCCCTAAAGTTAAGAAGAAAAAACAACTAGGGCACTTTCAGTAAATGTGAACAGTATTTTAACACTGTAAGGATGGGGATACTGGAATGATGCTCTAATTGATGCTCTATATAGACCCCGGGGCCTATATAAGCCTAGCCAAAAAGGTTCCCTGGCTTTTGCCATCCAAGAAAATTGTTTTCCTGTGCCACTGTCGAGCAGAGCCACAGAGGTGATCCCCGGGGTGAATTTCCTATTTCCCATCCAATCATCAAGATTTTTCTTGAAGAGTGCTAATGAGGAGCTTTGTTTGATATAGATAGGTAGTTTGTTCCAGAGTATGGGAAGTCTCTGGGACAGGAATCTATACCTCCGGCATGTTCTGTTTATTGTGGTGACAAGATTTAGGTCCCTGGAGCGTGTGGTACAGAGAGATTGGGATTTCTTCAAGTGTAGCATGTCCAACAGCTCTGGGTTTGACATAGCTTTGTATGTTTGGCAGAAATCACCGCTGAGTGGGTGATCTGTGATGGAGTAGAGCTGGAGTTTTTTTGAGATGGTCTGCATATGGTATTTGTTTGAGGCTGGTAATCCATTTAGTGAGGTATTTCTGTGACCCTTCCAATTGTTCTAGGTGTCTTGTGAGACATATGCCAAACAGGACATTCTACTCTATAATGGTTCTGATGAGGGATGAGTAGAGAGGAACAATGACCTCCTTTTTTCTAGAGGAGAACCCTTTTGTGATGAGGTGTGCCACGTAGAAGGATTTCCTGACTACTGTGGTGATGTGGTTATCAAAGGAGAGACTACTGTCCACCTGTGTCCCAAGATCTCTTATCACACTTTTGGTGTTTAGTGAGCTACCACCTATGTGGTAGTTCATGGGTACCGAGTTTTTCCCAAAGGGGATGACAATGCACTTCTTGGCATTGAGCTTGAGGCCAAGACTTTGACACTAAGCATCTGTCTCTGTGAGGCCCTTTTATAGAATGTCTACATCTTTAGGTGATTCTATTATGGATCCCAGTTTGTAGTCATCTGTGAACTTTGTTAGCCAAAGACCTTCTGTGTTGGCCTGCACTTTAGAGAAGTAGATGCCGAACAAGAGAGGACCCAGGTCCAAACCTTGTGGTACTCCACTCATCACTGGTCTGAAGTTGGACTTGGAGTCATGTACCTTTACTGTTTGGATACTGTCAGTGAGCCAGTTGGCCACCCATCTTGTAATATAGGGATTTATGCCCAATTTAGTGAAATTATCGAAAATTCCAGAGTGGGGGATGGTATCGAAAGCCTTAGTGAGTTCAAGATAGGCTGTGTGCACCACCTTGCCCTCATCTATGCCTCTGGTGACTGCTTCAAAGAAGTCAGTCAAGTTTAGTAAACATGATCTACCTTTTACAAATTCAAACTGAGTGGAATCAGTGGCCTTGCAGACCAGGCTTATAAGGCTAATAGGGCGGTAGTTTCTGGGGTCTGTGGTGGCACCCCCTTTGTGGAGTGGGATAACTGTTGCTGTGCACCATTCAGTAGGCATATAGCCTGAGATGAGGCTATGATTGAACATGGTACTTAGGTGGGGTGCCAGTTTGTTCTGTAGTTCATGCAGTACATAGCCTGGGATGTTGTCTGGTCCCATGAACGCTGTGTTCTTGGCTTTGGAGAGAGTTGTCTTTTCTTGTTCATCTGTGATTACAGGGGTTTTGCACTCTTCCAGTATTAAGATGGGCATTTGGAGGGTGACAGGGGGGTAAAGTTAGCACTGAACCTATATGCCAGGATGTTGGCAATATCTGCTGGTTCTGTATATTTAGTGCCATTGTGCTGCAGCTCAGAGCAGATCTGAGTGTTGCCATTGAGATTCTTGACATAGCTGTAGAATGCTTTGTAGTTGTCTTTGGAATCAGTGGCAATTTTATTTTCATAACTGGCTTTGGAGGATTTTATGAGGGATCTCAGCTTCTTGCTGAGTCTGACCAGGGAGTTCCTCCAATCTTGGGATTTTATTATTTTTTGCAACAGCTTCTTCCTTCTGTTGTAGAGTTTGTTTATGGCAGGGGACCAACAGATTGGTTTCCTTTTTTTTGGAGGATAACATCTTGGTTCTGTTGGGGATGGCATGAACCGTGTATTTGTGTATGTGCTTATACAGTGCATTTGTGTAGGATTCAGCAGTCATACCTCTATTTTCCATCTTTATGGGTGTTGTGAAGTTTGCCACTTCTGTCTTAAGAAGCATGAAGTTGGCTTTGGAGTAGTTTTTGACAGTGGTTTTCTTAATGTGTGGTGACGATGGGATGTGGATGTCTAGGGTGATTAGCTTGTGGCCGGATCTGACCAGTGAGGAGTTGACCTCTGGTGTGGAACACCGGTTACCCATATTGGTAATGACCAGTTTCAGGATGTTACTGCCCCTGGTGGGGTTGTAGACTAGCTGATCCAAGGTGTTGGAATTTATGAATTCCACAAAATGCTGAGCGAATGAGTTGGTACATGAGTAGCTTTCCCAGTTGATGGTGGGGTAGTTGAAATCGCCTATAATTAAGGTATTGGGTTGTACTTTAATATTTTTAAGTATCATAAGAAATGAAGAGTGGAAATCCTGGGACATGGTGGGAGATCTGTAACAAGCTACAACCTGGATTGTAGTCTTGCCCAGTGTTAGTTGCACTTGGATAATTTCGGATGCATTATGTTGAGCAACTAGCCTGGAGGTGTGGATATCCTTAATGAATATGGACATGCCTCTGCCTTTTGTGTTTCAGTCCAGGTTAGGTGGCTGAAAGGTGTGGTATGAATTATAGCCTGGTAATGCAGGGGTGGTCTCTGGATCCTTGAACCAGGTCTCTGTCACTGCACAGATGTTGATGTTCTCCATTTTAAGGAGTGCCTCGAGTGAGTGCATTTTGAGGTTTAGACTTCTAGCATTGAGTAGCATTACCCTCAGAGTTTGCTTGCTTGTACCTGTTAAGGTGGTGAATTTGGCATTTGAACTTTGCCTAAAAAAGGCACTATAGAGGTTGCAAGAGCCTTAGGCAGTATCCAGAATCCCAGGGGCAACAGGTGCAAGACATCTCTGGCAAAGTATCGTGGTCTGTAGACCATGTCATCCCAGGCAGACAGATACTGGATCCCTTTAGAATGACACCAGAAGCTGCATATTGGATATTGTGGATATTTTTCTGTTAGAGGATGTAACATTCTTGACAAGTGAAGAAAGACTGCAAATGTAAAAACTGTGAGCTGGAAATATAATATGGAACTTAGGAAGTGAACATTGTTCTGGAGTGGCTGAGTTATGTAAAATGCAGTGATAATACAAGATGCAATGTTAGTAAGGATGGGAAGGATAACTATTGTGGATGTGAGGTGGAGAGAACATGTTTATAGAATTATAGCATTATATGCATATATAGCTAGCAAGGAAAGAGAGAATCTGTTTCATTAAATATTAGACCATGTGGTGTTTAACATGAAAATTATAACTGCAGGGGATTGTAATTGTGATTGAAAGGGAAAATGTAACAAGGAAGGGAAAGATGTAAAAATACAAGAAGTACAAAATGTGGTAAATTCACTGTGTGGAGCAAAATTTGGTTGATTTATAGAAGGAGACACTTGGATCTGAATTGATAATTTTGTATTATTGGAAGGTTTGGGGGTAACAAATGGTGACAGGGTTATGACAGTTTCTTTCAGACCATTTAGCAATATTGATAGAGGTGATGGAAGAAAGGGAGTATATTAAAACAGGAAAGGAAATACAAAGATTAAATGAAAGATTATGGGATGAAATTCAAGAATGGGAAGTATAACAGTTATGGAAGGATCATGTACCCATGAGTGACTTCTATAAAACTGCTCTGAATGGTGGATTAAATTTAAAAAGAAGTATGAAAAGTGTTTTTTTTTTTTCAATGGCAGGATAATGAAAGAAAGGAAGAGAAAATTATGTATATGAAAATGTAAATACATGTATTAGAGAGTTTAAAGAATAATGCAATTAAGTATTATGCTATAGAAAAAGAAATCTATAAAAGAAATTGAGAAAAAATAAAGCATTACTGTTTAGGCAGAATATTTACAAGGGAGAAGGGAGGAGGTATCTGCATATTTGGGTAAAATAGTAAAGAAGGATATTAGCATAATGAGGGGGATTAAAAATGTAAAAAGAGATGTGAAAAGAATTCAGGAGCAAAGTATGAGCATTGTAGTAGAGCATATGAAAAATATGTGTAAGAGCCAAAAGATGGGCGATAAGAGAGTATGCAAAGTAAAAAAATATATATATTCCAGAATGATTTAAGGAAACGTTTGAAAAAGAAATTACTATTAGTGAATTGTATGAAGTACCTAGGAAAGTAAATGTTGATTCTGTGTTAGGTCCAGATGGTATAAGTAATGGAATGAACAAGAAATTAGTGGATTGGCAACGCAAGTATTTTATAAATGTACTGAATGAATGGCTGAAATAAGGGTTTGTTATAAAGAGTTATGGAGTGGGGTATTAAAATTTATATGGAAGAAAGATGAGAAAAATTAAATAAAAATTGGAGACACATCATACTAAATATAGATTATAACATTTTTTTATAAGAATAATACGGAGGAGAATGGAAATGAGGGATATTATGGAAGAACATAATAAAAGATATCAAAGGTTATTATTGGTTGTGAGAGAAATTGTGGATGATATTGTACGTAAATGGGAGGCTGCGAAACTTCTGGTAGGTGATATTAGCAAGACATTTGATAGTGTAGGACATGATCCTTTGTGGGATGTTATGGAGAAGTATGGAATAGGTAATAAAAATACGAGAGTATGTATGTCAAGATATCACAATAGTAGAATGAGGGTATTAATGAATAAGTGGCTGATTAAAGAAATACACATGAAGTGTGATATAAGACAGGAATGTCCCATGAATGGAATATTGTTTGAACTTGTAATGAATGCAATAGTTATTGAAATAGCTTATAAAATGAAAGATGCTAAATACATGATGCAGAAGGAGGTGGTGATTAAAGTAGTTTTAACATGCACAAAGTACAGTTGTGTACACTTACCATAAATGTAGATGTTCGAGTGTATTCACTGTTGCAGTCCTCACATATGGGTTATCCGGCTCCCGGTAGCCCTCAGTCAACATTAATACCAGAGTCCTTGGTAGATGACATTTGTTGCCACCAGTTGTAAAACTGATGTCAGTACGTCAGGTATAAAGGGAGGCAGCCGACACCATTTCCTCAGTTTTTCTTGCCTTAACTGTCAGGAGCCCCCAAAAGAAGGCTAATCCACGAATGGTAGCACCCTGGACACGTCATACAAAAAAAATCAAAATCCATAGTCTGTGCCTTTGGAAAAAAGGGGGAATGGAGAGTGGGAAACAGGAATGCAACAGTGAATACACTCGAACATCTACAGTTATAGTAAGTGTACACAGCTGTACTATGTTCTTCGTGTTTCACTGTTGCAGTCCTCACATATGGGTTGATTCCAAAAGCCCAGTAAGAAGACAAAAGGGGGGAGGAAGGATCACAAATTAAGGGTTGGTAAGGAGGCCCTGCAAAACTGCAGAGGCAAAGCCAGCCCTGGATTTAGAAAACAAAGGTAGATTGTAATGCTTTGTGAAAGTATGGACAGAAGACCAAGTAGCTGCTTCTAGAATGTCCTTAGTAGGCACACCTCTCAGAAAGGCTGCAGAGGTAGTGGCTGCTCTAGTAGAATGGGTCCTAATACCCTGAGGGGGAACCTTCCCATGCTTCAGGTAACAAAAGCGAATACAATGAGCAATCCATTTGGAGATGGTTTGTTTTTAAATAGCTTTACCCTGAGCCCTAGGAGCAAAGCTAATCAATAACTGTTCAGATTTTTGAAAGGATTCAGTCCTAAGTAAAATTGCAGCTGTCTATGCACATCAAGAGAGTGCAGAATCCTTTCCCCTTTATTTTGGGGATTGTTGAAAAATGTAGGCAGGTGAATAGACTGATAAGGGTTAAACTGGAAACTACCTTAGGCATAAAGGAGGGATTGGTTCTCAGAGAAACCTGATCTGAGTGAAAAATAATGAAAGGTTCTACTGCCATTAAGGCTTGCAGCTCAAATACCCTTCTAGCTGAAGTAATAGCTAAAAGGAAAGCAGTCATCCGGGATAGAAACTTTAAATCTGCAGAGGCAGCTGGTTCAAAGGGAGGCAGAGTAAGTTTTTCCAGGACAAAATTAAGATCCCTAGCAGGAGTAGGAACTCTTCCGGAAGGTCTAGGATTACTAGCCCCCCTCAGGAACGATTTCATCAAGGGGTCAGAAAAAAATGGATTGCTCAAAAGAACAATGAGCCAAAATTGCTGGTGTAAATTTTGATTGAAAAAAAAAAAAAGATGAGAAGAGTCTTCTCCTTTAGATAGCATCCAAGAGCAAAATCTCTTTCATTTATCTGCATAGGATTTTCTTGTGCTAGGCCTCCTGGCTTCATGAAGAACTTCAACCACCTGTTGGGAAAGATTTAAGCTATTAGCCAGGCAGTTAAATGCAGATTTTGAAGATAAGGATGAAGGAACTTTCCCCCTCCCTGAACCAACAGATCTGGTACCAGGGGAAAATGCCAAGGCTGAGCCTGGGAAAGACTGCGAAGGAGGGGATACCAATGCTGCTTGGGCCAATCTGGAGCTATCAGAATAGCCTTTGGTTTTTCATTCCTTATCTTTAGCAGCACTCTGGGAAGAAGAGGCAGAGGAGGGAATGCATAAACTGAGAGATGTGTCCATGGGAAGAACAACGCATCCACCCTCCAAGCTTTGTTGTGAAACTCCCTGGTGCAGAAGGTTGGAAGGAGATGATTAATGTGAGAGGAGAAAAGATCCACTTGTGGGGTTCCCCAATGATGAGTGATGCGATGGAAAATGTTCCTGTTCAGTTGCCACTCATGAGGATCCAGAGCATGTCTGCTCAAATGATCCGCCAATGAGTTTAGCCTTCCTGGAAGATAGTGGGCTATTATATGTAAGCCCATGGATGCTGCTATGGACCATAGTCTCATGCTTTGTCTGCACAAGGGGTAAGAGTCAGTCCCCCTTTGCTTGTTGATGTACCACATGACTGTGGTATTGTCTATCCTGATTAGCAGAATCCCAGGGTAGAGTAGGTCCTTGAAAGAGAGTAAGGCCTGCTGCACTGTCATCAGTTATTTTAAGTTTATGTGCAGATGAATCTGCTGGGTGCTCCCAGTCCCCTGTATGCCCCTGCCCTTCAGATGAGCCCCCATGCAACATCTGAGGCATCTGTGGTGAGAGTCTGGCTGGCAGGTGGTGGGCGGAAAGGCAGACCCTTGTTCTGAGAACAGGCTGTCGCCCACCAGAGGAACTCCATTTGTAGACATGGAATCAGGGGAAGAATCAAGTCTAAGTCCTGTGCGTGTTGACACCAAAGATTCTTGGGGTACCATTGAAGTTTTCTCATATGCAGCCTTGCATATGTGATCATCAAAATACATGAAGCCATGAACCCCAGTGCTTGCAGGAATTGCCTTGCAGAGAGCTGGGTCATGCTTGCCAAGTTCATGAAGTAAGCGGAAAGATATTCTTGCTTCTGTTGAGGGAGGAATACCATCTGGGTGGCTGTATTCAGACTCGCTCCGAGGAAAACAATCTCCCTTGAAGGAACCAACTTTGACTTCTTTTCATTGAGAGTGTAACCCAAAGAGGTGAAAGTGTTCTTCATGAAATCCAAATTCTTTTTTAATTGTTCTGGGGAGTTTGCTTGAATGAGACAGTCGTCCAGGTAAGGATAAATTTGAATGTTTCTCTGCCTGCAAAAAGCAATGGCTGGAGCCAGGCACTTTGGCTTATCTACTGCTCCCAGAGTTTTTACAAAGGGCAATGCAGAGAATTGAAATTGTTGCTCCCCAGCCCTGAAGCAAAGGAACTGCCTGCAACTTTCCCTTATTGGGATGTGCAGATAAGCCTCCTTGAGATCCAAGGTTACCAGCCATGAATCCTTTCCCAGCATTGGTAGTAATTGTTGAAGGGTGAGCATCTTGAATTTGGGAATCACCAGAAAAGTGTTTAGAATGGACAGATCCAGAATAGGGTGCCAGGTGCCCCCTTTCTTGGGTGCCAGAAAAAGCCTTGAATAAAAACCTAGGCCTGCCTGATTTGCAGGAACTGGCTCTATGGCCCCCATAGTCAGTAGAGAAGAAATTTGAGTTTCTACCTCTGCCTTGAGAATTTTGGGTATGTCTGGGTACCCTTGTAAAAGAGGGAAGGTGTGAAAATAAAACTTATAACCTTGGTTTACTATACTGAGCACCTATTTGTCATCTTTGATGGTAGACCATACCTCTGTGAACCTGGCTAACCTTCCCTCCAAAAGAAACCCAGGATCCGCAGAGGTAGGCACAAGAAGGCCACAGTTATTGAGAATGGTTGCTTTGGGAAGCTGGCTTAGAACTCCCTGATTTAGCAGAAGAAGAATGCCATTGTTTAGCCCTTTGAGGGGCAGAAGCCTGCCCTCTGGAAGATCTGAAGCCCCTAGGCTTAGAGCGACCCTGCTTGCCAAGATCAGGGAAAGACCAATTCTTGGATACAGCTTGCATAGATTTTGCCTTATCCTCCAACTTTTTCAGTACCTCCTCAGCCTTATTACCAAAAAGATTCTCCTTCTGCAAAGGAATATCCAGCAATTTAGACTTAACTGGTTCAGAAAGAGGCTGCTCCCTGAGCCAAGCATGCCTTCTAATTACAGAAAAAGTGGTTGCTGCTCTGTAGGAAGCCTCTGAAGTGTCAAAACCACAATGAAGTGAATGCTTATTAACTAAAGTGGCAGAATTCAGTAAGTCTTGTAAATCTTTTTCTTCTGTCATGGAAGGAATATCTCCAAGTTTAGCCTTAATAGCCTCCAACGTATGCTGCTGATACTTAAGCATGTGAAAAGGACAATTCATGGATCTAATGGCAAGAGTTGCAGTAGTATAGACTTTTTTACCCCACCTGTCCAAGGCCCTAGATTCCTTATCAGAAGGCACAGGGTTTCTAGCAATAGTAGCCTTAACACCATTGGGGCCTTGAGAAATAATTTCTGGATCAGCAGTAGGATTTCTGAAAAGGAATTGATGAGATTCAGGAACCCTGTAATATCTATCCGGTTTTCTGGGGGCAGGAGGAAAAGAATTAGGAGTTAAAGAATTTTCCATGAAAACATCATCCACAACTTCCAAAACTGGAGGTATAGCCACAGGCTTATGCTGTGGCAAATCTAAAAATTCCCTGATTCTTTTCTTAGACTGTGGAAAATCCTGACATTCCCATTTAAAATGCACCCTAAGAGTATTCAAAGTATCCCCAAATGAAAAATCTTCTGGAGGGGAGGCAGAAGGGATAGAGTCCTCAGCATCAGAATCTTCAAAGGCAGAAAAAAGTTGAGAATTTCCTTCACCAGCAGACATACTGGAAATCTCAGAATCTGAGACAGACAAAACATCAGGAAATAACTCCCTAGCCCTCTTTGAAGGGGGAGGGGATGAGAGCCCCTAATCAGGGAAAGAAGATCACCAGCCATCTTTATCAACTGGGACTGAGGTACAGGAGGGGAGGCCAACACCTGTTTGTGAGTAGGTTTGTGGCTGGAAGGTTTACTAGCAGTCTGGAGGGACTCGGGAGGCCTAGCAACTGCAGAAGTCTGAGCTAAGGTAGTCGGTCGGGTTCTGGTCTCATGTCGAAAAGAAGAGGCGTCAGAAGCCGGTGCCTGCAAAGTGGCTCTGGACCCATCTGAGGCGGCGACAGGCAAAAGGTCTGAAGACAAAATAGCAGCCTGCAGCATAGAGGACTCCGTAAAGGTCTCTGCAGAGGTTTGTGGCTGAAAATCTGTGGACTGCAGGGGCTGTGAAAGCGCGTCACTGACTACCGCTATGTTGACAACCAATTTCACCTGCGCATTGTCAGTAGATTTAACCCTAAGCCTGTTGCAGTCCTTTTCTTTGCATTTCCTAGGAAGATCTGAAGTCGGGAGACCAGAAGATGCCATACCGACGAACTTAGGCCAGACTCCAAAATACTTATTTAAAATCTTAGCTCTACGGCGTATGGTACATGGGTTAAAGGAAGCACAGAGATCGAGTTAGGGATGTTGTGCTCAAGGCCCAAACAAGTTATACAATAGGAATGGAAATCATGGTGCGGAATCTGCTCTGCAGAGGCAAGACAGTTATTAACTTTATCTGACATTCGTTAAAGCAAGAAAAGAGGATCCCCAACAGGGTACTTATCTGAAGGCGTCTTCAACTTGGTAGTCAGAAAGCAAAACAAAGGTAAACGGCTGACCGGCACTAGTGCGAATTGCATCTGCTTCTGGCTCCGTGGCAAGAAAGACTGAGGAAATGGCATTGTTTGCCTCCCTTTATACCTGATGTACTGACATCAGTTTTACAACCGGCAGCAGCAGATGTCATATACCAAGGAATCTGGTATTCGGGCCAATCGAGGGCTACCAGGAGCCAGATAACCCATATGTGAGGACTGCAACAGTGAAACACGAAAAACATCATAGTTGTAGTTGCTAAGAACAAAATATGGATGAGAGAAGTGTTAGTTTGTCTGAATGGATGTTAAAAGGAAATGGTTAAAGATAAAAGTAAGGGTTTGGGTGATGTAGTGAAAATTTGTGGATGTGTATTTTTCAAAGGATGAGGTGCCTTTATTAGGGATAAAATTTGGGAAAAATTATGTAGTGATGATGCACTGGGGAGGGTTCGATAAAAGAAATTAAAGAAATATGTCTTCTGTGGAGGACATATAGATTAGCATTCAGGAAAAAATGTTTGTTTGGTGATTTCTGTATTGAAGAAAAACATTGCATATATGTCAAATGTTTATATGATCCCACAAAAGTATGAAAGGGAAATTGTGCAAATGGTGCTTTCTTTTGTATAAGGTTCAAGATTAAACCCAGTAAAAGGAGGTGTGTTGTATATGAGTGAAGATGAAGGGCGATTGAGGTTACTAAATCCAGCTGTTTATTCTGCTTCTTTAAACTTGTATAGAGTTTTAAAGTGCTAAAGGAAGAGAATGAGAAATTAATAGTGAGAATGTTTAAATATAAGCACAAACGTTCTGGGAAATAAGAAAAAGAGAAAAAGAATATATAAATGAAGAAATTAAAAAAATATCCAGAAAAAAATACTAACATGGAAAAAAAAAACTGATGACATAGAGAAAGATAGAAAGAAGTTGTAAAGTAATATGATTAAACGGTATTATTATTGTGTAAATCCATAGGAAGATTTATCTAAAGAAGTGAGTAAAGCCATAAACGTTTGTAAAAAGAGGTGTACCAGGATAATAAGAGTGCCAGGATTTCCTATGGAGACTGGTAATAAATAAGTTACCAGTAAAGGGAAATATGTTGAAAGATTTCATGGGGAAAAAGACATAACAGAGCATTTGTTTTAAATATAAGAGTGGTAAAACTCTTGAAGTTCTGTAAGCAATAAAGATAAGAATATGATTAGGTATGGATATTAAAAGAAAAAGAAGAAAGAATATGTGAGAAGGATGAATAAAAAGTTATTGTATGTAAACTGGTTATTTGGAATGAAAGACTGAATGAACTTTTGTTTAACGGAAGATGGAATTTGGCACATATATTGTAAAAAAACTAGCTTATGGTTGTGGAACAAGGAGTGGGGTCCACTTATGGAAGAATGACAATGGTGATGTTATAAGAAAAATGATAAATAGTAAAAGAAATAGAAATGTGTATATATGTGCTTGCCAATATGTACATTTTGCAAATATGTTAATAATGTGTGTTTTATGTTTTCAATAGGTGCCATGGGATTTTTTACATCCACCTGAGCTACCACCAGTTAAAGCAGGTTGGACCTTGGTTTATCACCGAATCACTTTTTACAACTATTTTCAAAAGGCAGAGATTGGTAGGCAAATTGTCACAGTAAAATGTTCTCTGTTAAGAGAGCTCCTCCATAAACCAAACCTTGATATATATTCTTCTGGATTATGTGCCCCCATTTAAGGTGTGCACTGTAATTCACCCATCTAAGGAAGTAGCTATACCTTAGGTACACAGTCAGCTGCTATAAGCACACTCACAGTTGACAGCACCTTCCCTAAACTTCAAATATGCTACCCATTCCTAAGATATGCAGCCTTCAATGAAGTGGGGTCTTAACAAGATACTTTTCCATTCCCTGCATCAATGTAAAGATGTAGGACAGCTAGTCTGATATGGTTTATAATCCTGTAAAAAATAAAATCCCCACATGCCAAACATGCTATACAGAACAAGGATGACTATTCTGCTATGTTGTATACCTTAATAAAAACTGCAGTTGCCTAGTACTAATAAACTTTTAAAGATGTAAAGCATACAAATTATGTGTACTCTGTTTCTTGTGCTCTCATTGCAAATGTTCATTTTATTATCTGTAACCACCACCAACGTCACCTAAGACAGTATTTTATATTTTTATCTGTAAAATTCATAGAAATGCCTAATGAAGAAAATGAACTCTGTTTCGATTCCTGTTCCCAAAAACTTTCTGAGTGTTCTGTTCATCCTGCTGCTTGTGGTTGTCATGAATTTAGAATTATTCAGTGTTCCAAGTAACATTTTGTAAGTGAACGCTAGGCAGCTATGTACACATTTGAAAGTAATTGTGTTTGGGAGCATTCTAAATTAACCTGCAATTTCTTAACTGACAAAACACTAACATATTTACTAAACAGGTAATTGAGAATGGAAATTACATTACATTAAACATATTCAAATAAAATTGTTCATATATGTAAGGGCAAATAAAAACCAGAAGTGACAATACTTATTTGACCAACCTTTTAAATGTTTTTTTTTTTTTTTTTTGCATATGAAATAAACATATGCCAAAGCAAACAAGTTGTAACAACTATCTTCTCTACCTTTTAAATCAGCACTGGTGTCAGTGAATATGAGAAACAGACTACATAATAAGTCTTTTTAATATGATATTCAAAATGCCTAGAGTTTAATATCTAAATATTAAGGACATGGTATGGGGATTAAATAGCATACTACACGGGGAGTTCTATAATTTTAGAGAAGAAATGAAGTTGTTAGTTACCTGCTGAAGGCATTACTAGTGAGAAATAAGTGATGACCTTATAAGAAACTATAGAGTTATCTATTTAGAAAAAAATAAGACTATATTTGTTCCTTTTTAATAAATTGCAGAAGATGTAGTAAGTTTTTGATTCTTGCTAGTGGCTTCATTCTAGTTGTTTTTTGTTTTCAGTTGCACTTTTCATGTTAATAAAACAGTCCGTAATTTCTTATGAAGAAAATGAAATATTATTCATCATGAATGTCCTTACTTCATCCACTGTATTAATATACTCTACCCTGACGTATGGAAAATCTTTAATGTTGCTGGGTAAAGCAAATGGGCCTTGAAATTATTTGGTTTCAGCATTTTAAATATTCCTTTCTTTTTCTAATGTTCTCTCCACATAGTCATTGTCAGACCTTATAATATTTGTGCCCCATTTGATTTAGACCATGCTATTCTTAGTATTAGATGTTCTTCATGTTTCACTGTTGCAGTCATTACATTTGGGTTATCCGCTTGCAGGTAGCCCTCAGTTGGCCTGATTATCAAAGTCTTGGGTCCTGCGTTGCTTGCTGTCTCATCTTCCATGACGTCAGGTAGTCAGGGGTATAAAGCATGCAGCCGGTGCCATTAAATCAGTCTTTCTTGCCGTGTGGTGCCTGAAGCAGAAGCAGTTTGCAAGTGCCGGTCGGCCTACTCCTGAAATTTGCGTTTCCGAGTTTCAGATCCGAAGTCTTCAACAAAGCTAAGTACCCCGTTGTGGAAACTTTTTCTTGCTCTAAACCGATGTCAGTAAAAGTTAACAATTGTATTTCTTGTGGAAAGCAAATACCTCATAAAGATTTTCATTCGTACTGCATTCCTTGCTTAGGCCCAGACCACGACGTCCCTCGCTGTTGGTTTTGTGCTTTATTCAAACCTCAAACTATTCATCGTCGGTTCATTTTCACATCTAAATATTTTGGTACTAGGTTCAATTGTCCAGAAATGGCTTCGGTAAGCCACCCGACTACCGACATTCCAAAAAAATGCAAAGATAAAGACAGAGACAGGCTGCATAGCTCCAAAGCTACCGATAATGCTTCCGTTAAGCTAGTCGCCAGTTCACCAGTAGTCATTAAGGTGCTTTCGCAGCCCCTGATACCGGCTACTTCAGATTCGCAGGCCTCTACTGAGACCCATTCAGAGTCTGGTATGCCGTGAGATACTTCTTCGACTGTGGAACCTGCGGATGTCTCTACCTTGGATGGGCTTCTGAGGGTGTATTCAGGCCTACTGACTTGCATATTAAACCAATGCCATCTTCTTCTTCAGGGCCTAAATCTCAATCCACGACTAAAAAAACAATGCCCAGACCACATGGTCAGGCCCCTATGCCTAAAAAACAAATGATAAGAATGGCTGAAGACCTTATTACTCTAATCAGGGGAAGCCACCCTTCTCCCTCTAAGAGACCTAGAACTGATTTTCCTTCTGATTCTTCTGATCAGGATTCTGAAATTTATTTTTTTTTCTGATGACTAAGAATTGCCTTTATCTACCTATGAGGATTCTGATGCAGAGGACTCCATTCCCTCTGCTTCCTCTCCAGAGGATTTCTCTTTTGGTGAAACTTTGCATACTTTTAGGGAGCATTTCCGCTGGGAAAGCCAGGATTACTCTGATGCCAAAAAGAGGCTTAGGGAATTCTTACTCCTACCTTAACACAGGCCTTTAGCTATCCCTCTTGTACTGGACATTGTAGATGATGCCTTTTTGGAATCTAGCCTGGCCCCTGCACTTTACCTCTGGCTCCCAGAAAACCTGACCGGTATTACAGAGTACCTGACTGTCACAATTTCCTCTTTAAGAATCCTACTGTGGATCCTGAGACCATTTCACAGGGACCCAAAGGCATTTAGGCTACTACTGCCAAAAACCCTACCCCCTCTGATAGAGATTCCAGGGCCCTGGACAGATGGGGTAAGAAGGTATACACTTCTGCTACTTTGGCCATTAGTGCCCTAAACTGCCTGTTTCATATGTTAAAAGTATCAGCAGCATATTATGGGATTGCTTAAACAGAAAATGATGCTGATTCCTGACTGTGCTGAAAATAAAGAATTACAGGATTTAATGCTTTCTGCTGAACAAGTTGCAAAAACAAAAGAACTCTGGAACGGTGCTGTTATGTATCCAAAAATTTAATAAAACTCTGCCATAAAAAACATACAAACTTCTGAGAGGTAAGCGCTTTCGGGTATTAACCCTTCATCAGACAAAGGTAAAATGGTGCAGAACACAATTTAAATAAGAACACAGCCAATGAACAATTAGTGAAATCAAATCAGTAAAAAACCCGCCTATTTTTTAAGGTGGGTTTAATAGGAACAACATCATTGAGCCCTGGATTCCTATGTGCCATAAACTCTAGGATCTTCCTTGACTCTATCTGTTCTGTGTAGTGTTTTATATCACCTCCCCTCTTGTTAAGCCTTACATTGACTATGGCCCTAAAAGTAAAACAATGTGTAGGATGTTCACTAATATGTCTGAACAAAGCATTATGTGTATCCTTGTTTCTTATACTAGAAAGATGTTGCAATATTCTGACTTTGAACATATTACTTGTCTTGCCCATGTAAAAACATGGGCAGGACTTACAATTAGCCAGATACACTATATCCTTAGTCCTGCAAGTGGCTTTAACTTTCAACATATAGGTCCTATTAGTAACAGGATGTATAAAAGAGACATCTTGAGAAATATAAGGGCAGGCCTTGCATCTACCACAAGGCTTGCTGCCTACAGATAAAGCAGGGGTATGAGATAAACTAACATGTTCCCCACATAGAATGCCTTTTAGACTCTTATTCTTCCTATATCCAAATACTGGAGTCGGCCCTACTATGGTGTTGATTCTATCATCACTAGTAAGGATGTTCCAGTTGTCCCTTATAATTCCAGTGATATCTTTTATATCACTACTATAAGTGAACATAACCTTAAATCTAGCATCCTGTTTCATTTCTCTTGAAGGTATAGCTAAGTCCCTAGCAGGCCTAGATAACCAGGGCTTATATTTATGACCCCTTTTATCTCTATGCTTCTCTATAACATCTTTGACCATGGTTTCATTATACCCCCTCTCTACAAAAAGACCCTTCAAACTCTCCAATTCATTGTTGAAACAAATATCATCCGTGCAGTTCCTAGATAACCTGGCTAGCTGTCCTTGTACTATGTTGGGAAAAGTGTATCGTGGATGCATACTATCAAAAGTTAAAAATGTATTTTTCCAACACCCCTTTCTATACAGACTGGTAGAAAAACCTTGTAAAGTCTGTGCTATTGTGACATCTAAGAAGTCTATCTCAGTATAAGATGTTGCTTCCGTAAACTTAAAGAAATCTGTTGTGGAGTGTAGAAAATCAATAAATAATTTAAGGGAGATGGTATCACCCTTCCACAAAATAAAACATCATCCACAAAGCGTTTATAAAAGCCAATGTATGGCTTCCATTCTCTATTGTTAAAAATGTACAAATTCTCCCAATAGGCTAGTACCAGGTTAGCATAGGTGTTCGCACAGGGTGTGCCCATGGCTACACCCTGTGCTTGCCTATATGTCTGTTCTAGACCCAAAAATACATTATTTTCCAAAACTAACCTAAGTATAGTTGTAACCTGTTTGATATAATGATCTAGGGCTCCATTTTCTCTCAACAATGTATCAATAGCCATTATGCCATAATCATTGTGTATAACCGTGAAAAGGCTCTGTACGTCCAATGTAACCATGAGATAATGTGAATCATGAGGGGCCCTAACTAACCCTCCAAGTGCCTTCAAAAAATCTCCTGTGTCTGTTAATATGTTTTCCATTTTATTAACATATGGCCTGTGTGTGGTTTCTAACCATATAGAGGCATTTTCTGTGACATATTTTCTACCTGATACTATGGGTCGTATCGGGGGGTCTGTCAAAGATTTATGTATCTTAGGCAGGCCTTTGAAGAGTGGTATAACAACCCCTTCCATTCTAAGAAAATTGTATAACTCTTCATTTATGACCATGTCATCCAAGAGTTCTTCCAAGGTCTTGTGGACTTTCTCTATCATATGTTTCACCATTAAAGGGTTCATTAATCTATAGGTGTGTGTGTCAGATAGTAACTGGCTTAGTTTGTTGTGATATACCAATGTATCCATCACAACTATGGCCCCTCGTTTATCAGCCATCTTAATGGTAATATCTCTATTATCACATACATTTTGGAGGGCTTGTCTCTGTAAAGCAGTTAAATTATAATATTTCTGAGTACTACCATTATGAAAGTATGCCATAAGGTCCCTTTCACAGGCATTAATAAACAGTTGTAAAGATGGTGTCAATGGAGGAACAAACGTGCTAGGCTGTCTAAGTGTGGAACTACTATTAACAACACTGCCAAACATATTTCTAAGAGCCACTCCCCTGCAAAAAAGCATGAGATCCATGACTACATCTTGATAATTGCAAGTCCTGCTCGGGACAAATGACAAACCCTTATTCAACACATATAACTCCTCAGCATTCAAAACATATGAGGACAAATTATATACAATGTTATCATTGTCGCAGTTACCACAAGTAGTCACTCTAATGTTCTCCGCTTCTTGCGCGGGTCTCTGCCTTCGCTTAAGGAACGTTTCCATGCCCCTGTCTTCTTTTTCACGGGTACTGGTAAAGTTTCCAAAAAATGTCGTTCTGCCGAAGGAATCTTGGGCCGTGTGCCCAAGCGTTCATCATTCACTGTTGTCGTGTTTGCAGAATCCACTGCGAATGGTGTCTCCGACGTAGTGGCATTATCCACCTGACGGAAGCCATAGACGCATTCATGTCTCTAACATCAAGGGACTGAACAATTGCTACTGCATTCTCGGAAACGTGTACTGCGTCAGCTGCAGAAATCACGTGACCACGTGATTCAGACGTAGTTGCATGCAAGCAAGTGGAGTTCGATGCCTCTGGATGTTCCGTATTACCATTAGAGTTATCAGGAATACTAGAAGCTGTAGCAAAGGCTCTGTATGGCTGTTTGCTGGTGGTGACATTTCTGTTGGGCAAATCCCCCCTGGTTCTAGCCCAGACAAAAATCTCTCCATTGGAGAAATCAGTATAGTCTCTAGTAAGTTTGTTCATCTTGGCTGTTTTTAGTTTATTATCGCTATCACGTAGAGAGCGGTAAACCTCTTCTAATTTCTGTGAGTAACCATTACCTATAAAGTCATTACACAGTTTATGTTGTAACGCACCTGTTTCTTGTTTTTATTTTGTGGAAGGGTGATACCATCTCCCTTAAATTATTTATTGATTTTCTACACTCCACAACAGATTTCTTTAAGTTTACGGAAGCAACATCTTATACTGAGATAGACTTCTTAGATGTCATAATAGCACAGACTTTACAAGGTTTTTCTACCAGTCTGTATAGAAAGGGGTGTTGGAAAAATACATTTTTAACTTTTGATAGTATGCATCCACGATACACTTTCCCCAACATAGTACAAGGACAGCTAGCCAGGTTATCTAGGAAATGCACGGATGACATTTGTTTCAACAATGAATTGGAGAGTTTGAAGGGTCTTTTTGTAGAGAGGGGGTATAATGAAACCATGGTCAAAGATGTTATAGAGAAGCATAGAGATAAAAGGGGTCATAAATATAAGCCCTGGTTATCTAGGCCTGCTAGGGACTTAGCTATACCTTCAAGAGAAATGAAACAGGACGCTAGATTTAAGGTTATGTTCACTTATAGTAGTGATATAAAAGATATCACTGGAATTATAAGGGACAACTGGAACATCCTTACTAGTGATGATAGAATCAACACCATAGTAGGGCCGACTCCAGTATTTGGATATAGGAAGAATAAGAGTCTAAAAGACATTCTATGTGGGGAACATGTTAGTTTATCTCATACCCCTGCTTTATCTGTAGGCAGCAAGCCTTGTGGTAGATGCAAGGCCTGCCCTTATATTTCTCAAGATGTCTCTTTTATACATCCTGTTACTAATAGGACCTATATGTTGAAAGCTAAAGCCACTTGCAGGACTAAGGATATAGTGTATCTGGCTAATTGTAAGTCCTGCCCATGTTTTTACGTGGGCAAGACAAATAATATGTTCAAAGTCAGAATATTGCAACATCTTTCTAGTATAAGAAACAAGGATACACATAATGCTTTGTTCAGACATATTAGTGAACATCCTACACATTGTTTTACTTTTAGGGCCATAGTTAATGTAAGGCTTAACAAGAGGGGAGGTGATATAAAACACTACACAGAACAGATAGAGTCAAGGAAGATCCTAGAGTTTATGGCACATAGGAATCCAGGGCTCAATGATGTTGTTCCTATTAAACCCACCTTAAAAAATAGGCGGGTTTTTTACTGATTTGATTTCACTAATTGTTCATTGGCTGTGTTCTTATTTAAATTGTGTTCTGCACCATTTTACCTTTGTCTGATGAAGGGTTAACACCCGAAAGCGCTTACCTCTCAGAAGTTTGTATGTTTTTTATGGCAGAGTTTTATTAAATTTTTGGATACATAACAGCACCGTTCCAGAGTTCTTTTGTTTTTGTGGCTTCTTAATCGTTGTTCTCTGGTTGGGGTATCAGCACCAAGCATTTGTTTTTTGGATTTGCTGAACAAGTTGGTAAACATACTTTGCAGTGTGGTTTTGATTCATTAGAGGCATCTTGCAGGGCTGCTGTCACTGAGTCTGTACTTAGAAGGCATGCTTGGCTTAAGGTGCAAACTTTGCTAGATCATGTTAAAGCTAAATTACTGGATCAGCCCTTAAACCAAGACCACCTGTTTGGCAACCAAGCAGAAGAAGTACTTAAAAAGATGGAGGAAAAAGCTAAATCTATGCAAACTGTTAAAGATTTCCTGCAAGTACAGCCTCCCAGATTTGGTAGGCATTGGCCTTCTAAAAATTGGTCCTTTCCTGTCTCTTCCAGGCCTTCTCAGTCCAAACCCAGGATCAGCAGAACACCCAGGCTTCATTCTCAAGGTACTCACAGACCTAAGCAGTGGGGGGCTCCCACTTCCAAAGCTGGAAGTAGTAAGACACCCCCTATGGTAAACTGTCCCAATGACTGTTCCTTTAGGGGAAAGATCGACTTGCGTGCAAAAAACTGGGAACTCATTGCCCAAGACAAATGGGTTTTAAATATAGTTTCCCAAGGATACAGATTCCACTTCCACTCCTTACCAACCCCAAATGGTTGGCCAGACCTACCCCCAAATCAGTGGGCAGAGGCTCAAAAGCAGGTTCTCTGTCTTCTAAGTATCAGGGCTATTCAACCTATCCCAGAAGAGGAATGGGGGCAAGGTTTTTACTCAAGAATTTCCCTGCTACCCAGAAAGGACAATTCCTGGTGGCCTATCCTGGACCTGTCTATCCTAAACACCTTTTTGGTAATCCCAAAATTCAAAATGCTAACTCTTCATCAGCTGCTTCCCATGCTAGCCAAAAATGCCTGGTTGGCAACACTGGATTTAAAGGAAGCCTACCTGCACATCCCAATAAGGGAATCTGGCAGAAGATACCTATGCTTCAGAGCAGGCTACATGCACTATCAGTTCTCTGCACTGCCCTTTGATTTATCTACTGAGCCCAGGGTATTTACAAAGTGCCTAGCTCCAGTCATTGCATTCTGCAGGCAAAGAAATATTCAAATATACCCATACCTGGATGATTGTCTAATTCAGGCAGAAAGCCAGGACATACTATTAAATCATCTGGCATTTGTAAAGAAATTACTAACTTTTCTGGGGTACACCATAAACAAAAATAAATCACATCTAATTCCATATGCAAGACTGCATATGACTAAACTACAATGGTATCTAAAAAGACTATGGCATCAACATTCTCAGGACCTAGAATCAATGATTCCTATCATCCCTTGTCTAAAGACAGAGTTCCTTTGGTGGGCAGAGGACTGCCACCACAACAAGGGACTGCCATTTATTCTACCCCCTGCCATCCCAAACCCTAACAACAGACACATCAGGCTATGTATGGGGGCTCACTTGGCAGGGCAGTGCATTCAGGGCAAATGGAACCCGAGTCAAATGCACCTGCATATCAGTCAAAAAGAAATGCTAGCTGTACAGAATGCTCTGACAGCCTTCAAGGACCACATTCTTCCAGGACAATTATTGGTAAAGATGGACAAAACCACTGTTATGTGGTACATAAAGAAGCAGGGGGGAACCCACTCATACCCTCTCTGCAGACTAGCCATGGCTTTGTGGAACACAGCCTTGAGCTACCAAGTGCACCTACAAGCTCAATTCTTGCCAGGCAAGCTAAATACACTGGCAGATGACCTAAGCAGAAATCTCATGGACCCACACGAGTGGAAACTGGAACCAAAGATATTCAACATTTTGAGAAACAAATGGGGGGGCCCAGAGATAGACCTGTTTTCCTCCCCTCAAAACTACCAGTTGGACAAATTCTGCACAAGGACTCCCCACAGACAAGCTTGGAAAGTGGATGCCCTGTTCCTTACCTGGAAAAAACCTATCAGTTTATGCCTTTCCCCCTTGGCCTCTCCTCTCCAAAGTTCTACTAAAGATCAAACAGGACAAACCAAGGACAATACTGATTGCACCAGACTGGCCGCACCAACACTGGTACCCCCTCTTGCGCAGTGTGTCACTGCTGGAACCATGGCACCTGCCTCAGACCCCTGCCCTGTTGTCCCAGCAGGAGGGCCAGATTCTGCACCCCCAGCTTCAAACTCTGATCCTTGCAGCCTGGCTAATTACCTGAGCTCTCCGTTACCATCCCTCAGTAAGCAAGTGATGGATGTCATTCTGGAGGCAAGGAGGCCTAGTACTAGAAAATCCTATGCTGAAAAATGGAAAAGATTCTGTTCCTGGAACCTAACTCAGAGGATGAGCACAACAGTGCCCAACTTACCGCACATTTTTCAATACTTAACTGAGATGCTAAACAAGGGCCTTTCCTTTTCTTCCAGTAAAATTCATGCCTCGGCCATTTCAGCTCATTATAATATAGAGCCACCCCTCTTCTCTCATCCACTGCTGAAGCAATTCCTCATAGGGGCCAAAAACTTAAGACCACCCAGTAGATCCCCTACTCCAGCCTGGGACCTTAACTTTGTATTGGAAAAGCTCACTCTACCTCCCTTTGAGCCAGCTGCAAATGGGAGTTTAAATTCCTTTCTTGGAAAACAGCCTTCCTTCTAGCCATCACTTCAACAAGAAGGGTGTCTGAATTACAGGCCCTCATGGCAGTGGAGCCTTTCATCCTCTTTCATGCGGACAGGGTGTCCTACAGGACCAATCCTTCCATTATGCCCAAGGTGGTATCCAGTGTGGCCCTTAATCAGTCCATTCATTTGCCAACCTTCTTTTCTAATCCACAGAACAAAGGGGAATGAATACTGCACTCCTTGGACATGCAGAGACAACTTAGATTTTACTTGGACAGGACTAAGCCTCTCAGGAAATCTGAACAGCTGCTGGTTGCATTTGCTGCAGGGGCAGAGGGGAAGGATAGGCCATTGCATTCATTTCTGCTATAAGCACCATGGAAAACCTACTCCACAGGGGATAAGATCACATTCCACCAGAGCTGCATCTACCTCTACAGCCTTTCTTAGAGGTGTCTCTACCAGGGACATCCTAGAAGCTGCTACCTGGAGTTCTGTACATACCTTCACCAAGCATTACCACTTGCCAATTTTTTCTAAATCCAGAGCTGGTTTTGCCACTGCAGTCTTGCAGGGCCTAATAGCTGGTCCTAATGCTCTCTAATCACCTCCTCCCTTCCTTAGCTTTGGGAATCTACCCAAATGTAATGACTGCAACAGTGAAACACAAAGAACATAGTACAGTTATGTACACTTACCATAAATGTCGATGTTCGAGTTTATTCACTGTTGCAGTCCTGGTTACCCACCCTCCAGCCCCCTGACTGCTATTGACTATACCTCTCCTTTTGTTTTCTATACTTAAAGCTTTCTGGTGTATTTAACTTTTGTTGGTGGTGTAACCTTGTATATAACTGCTTCCCATTGTGGGGGCACCTGACATCTGGGGCAAGAAAAACTGATGTAATGGCGTCAGCTCCATGCTTTATACTCCTGACTACCTGATGTCATGGAAGATGAGACAGCAACTGATGCAGGACCCAAGACTTTGATAATCAGGATGACTGAGGGCTACCTGCAAGTGGATAACCCAAATGTAATGACTGCAACAGTGAATACACTCGAACATCTACATTTATGGTAAGTGTACACAACTATACTCTATACATCCAAGAAGAACAAAAAAACTTGATTAGAATGGATCACACATGAGCATTTAGAATAGAAGATACTGCTTTACTTACCACTCTGTGCACCCTCTCAATGGTAGAGGAATCCAAGATGCCAAGGATGCCATGTCAGCTCCTTCAGTTTTATTTTCTGGCACTCTGAAGATTCTTAAATTACATCTTTGTTCCTTGGTTTCTAAATCCTCGAGTTTATTCAACAAAAAGCTGTTTTGTTTTTTAAGAAAAACTCTGTTTGAATTTCTGATTTATTCTTTATTTTACCATCCATTTCATTCATTCATTAATCTGTAGGTCCTGATTTTCAGTTAAGGATTTCAGTATTTCTGTCTGACTGACGCTACTTTCTTATACTGCATCAGGTTTTCTTGAAAGCTATTTTTAGAGAGAGATCATATGGAGTGATTAAGACCTGCTGAAAGCCTTTTTTTGAGTGACATCTCTCCTTGAGAAGCTTTTGAAGTATTCATCTATGTAGTAGCCAGTGTTTAAATTAGGGAAATGTGACAAAGGAAGTCTCTTTACCAAAGGAATTTCCACTTCTCTGTGTTAGTCTGAGAAAAGAATAAAAAATTGAAAGGAATTATGTCACATTCTCTATCTTCTTCCATGGTTGCAGCAGAGCTCTGTACATATACTGCCATTACTCTCCCCTGGATTCAGCAAGCCCTGCATGGTGTGCAGGAATAGTGCAGGAGCTCCTGGAGGCAATACGGCTGCCGTGCGATCCAGGAATAAGCTCCAGGGACGTCCATGAGCGCTCCTGCACTATTCCAGCATGGACACAGCTCCTGTATGCAAATTACCCCATTTGCAGGTGAAAACCATGCAAATGAGGTGAATTTGCGATCCAGGAAGCTGTCAGTCAGCCGTGCAGGACTAGTGTAGTGTGCAGAAATGTACTCGGTTAATAACTGAGTGCATTTCTGCAAACTACAAAACAGAGCCATGACAGCTCCAAATAAAGGGTGTATAGTATGTGTAAAGCATGCCAATGGCCAAATATATGGCCATTGGCATGGAAAACAGTTGTCAAAACAAGAAAAATAATTTTTATTTTTTTAGCCAATTTCGGGTGTGGCACGCAAATTGGATCGGGCCAAAAAAACCCCAAAACAACTGAAGTAAGCATTTTGACCAATATCACTATTTTGCCATTATACTCAATGGCAGGCAGAAGACAACATGGCCAATGAATAGTGGTTGCTAAGGGGGAAGGTTCAGTGTGGGACCTGTAACTATGCATTAGCAGGCAATCCTATGCAAATCAGGGGAATGATACTGAATCCCAGATTTCCCCTCAATGCTAGCCAGCACCCAAACGTGTAAGTGCAGGAATAGCATGGTTCAAGCCTAAGAGTTAGCTGACATCACCCTTGGAATTGTACATACAGGTTTGCAGCACATTATCTAGGCTTGTAGTAGGGAATACTGATGTCATCTGGCCAAACACTGGCAGACCACAAAGGTCATAGGAATGATGTATTGAGAAACAGCTGATGTCCCTGCACATGCCAGCATAAGTGGAATGCCCCATGCATATCTGTGAGTCAGATGCAAGTAGTGGCCATAGCACACATGCACCCAAGTCACACCATCACCAACCACAGCTACCTCTCCGGCCTTAACCATGCTGTCGGGAATGAGTACAATATAACCCTCACCGATGTATGGCAATAGTGAAAGAATGCAGCATGCAGATCAGGTGTCCCATGCAGGTGTGTCCCTAGCTGTAAGCAGCACCCTGCCAGCATCCACACCACTGGACCAATACTGTCAGAAAGTAATGGCATGAACACCTTGCATTCCTACCCTGTCACCCCAGGGGAATATAGTGTATCGCAGTCTGGGACTGTAGGACTGACAGAATGCAATGGCCTGCTACAGCTGGCCTGCATCACTGCCAAATGGCCTACATTCCACTGCCAAAGGCTTGTGTCTCACCCATACTGCCAATGTATGTTATGTCATGGATTCCCAAATAACAACATAACACAGTCCACAGAGCCCAAATGCAAGACCATGTGGACAAATCACAGTAACATGTCCACCATGTTCCACTGCATGAACTGTGGGAGCATGGGCGGCATGGAGTGCGTGAAGTCTGAAACTCAGCCGTGTGCACATACTATCCTTGGCTGCAAACACAAGAATGAGTGGCTACAAACCTGCACATAAATCACAATCTAGGGGTAATATCCAGAATTATGACCCCTGCCTCTGGGTAACCTGTGTGAATCTGTACAGCTGTGAGGTATCGCCACAGCAAGCTAAGGCCATACTGTCATTTTGATGGATGTACAAGCATGGGATCCTCTGCCACCACTGTACCAAGGTGCTGAACCATTTACACAGACCCAGCAGCAAGTGTCTGCAGCTTCCCCTCCAGAATGGCATGAGTGTGCAAGACTATGTAGGCTGCTGACCACATTATTGGATATATCTGCATTCACCCTGTGCTCCCAAGGACATCACTCAAAGCAAATATGTCTACTTGACAGTACTTGATTACATAAAACATCACAGGTTTATAGCAGTACATATGTCTAAATATCTCTGCTAACACCAGGACCATGTAGCAGAAGCAGCACAGACACAATTACCTACAGTAACCCAATATCCTTTGCCCATTTTGCCCCATATTGTTACATGATCTACAGATGCAGAAACAGTTTGCTACCAGTAGGTGTAGAACACAAAAGTCTGCAGTGGAGTACAATCTACCTGGAAAGGATTCACACATTCAATACAGAAGGTCATACCGGGCATGCTCCCACACTTAAAGAAATGAAGCCCATGTCTGGCAACAACAGAGGACCATACAAATCTGACAGTCGCAGATGTTAGTGCATACACTCCTCAGTATGCACCTGTCATGCTTTGCACACATATATTCAAGGAAAACACACTATAATAGGCCAAATGTACACATACAAAGATGTGTGGAAGAGAGTGACAGTGACAAAGAGCCTTCCATCATGAAGCCTGTCCCACCCAGCACACATCCAATTGGCTAAAACCACATGATGTGCAAATGTTAATCACCGTAGACATATGCCTCTGGAATCCCTCAACATTATAGATCTGTGGTGCTAGTGCTAACTGTGCAACATAACTGTACAACTCAGTAACCATCTAGCAGTTGTATACATGTACCTGTGGAATATAAACCTGTGTGTGCCTGAGTGTGGTGTGTCTGCCTCTAGATGAATGGGTTATGGCCCATGCACACATACTGCACTCCCCATTGCCCTACTATGGCAAGCCTGCGGAAGTTTTCACCTTGAAATTCACCTTTGTGGACATAGTAGCCCATTAGTCACCGTGGCATGTCCTATAACTGTGTAGTGCTGAAGTGTGATGTACTAGTCAGGTAGGAGTTCTAATCCCAGACATGGCAACTGTGTGTGTGTGTGTGCATGTGTGTGTGTGTGTGTGTGTGTTTGTATAGGAATCAATGCTTTTTAGGTCAGTCACACTCACTACAATATGAAATGCTCTATTCTGGCATGCCTGCTGATGTCATTAACTTTGAAATACACCATTGGGAAAGGAGCAGCCCAATAATCTCTGTAGTGCTCCCTATAACTGCATAATCCTCTAGTGTGATATACTAGTTAGGTAGGAGTTCTATTCCCAGACATGGCAAGTGTGGATGTATGTGTGTGTAGGGAGCAATGCTTTTGAGGCTATTCACATTCACTACAACCTCCAGTGCCCATCGTTGGCAAGCCTGCTGATGTCATTCACTTTGAAATTCACCTTCGGGGAAGGAGTAGTCCAGTAACCTCTGTGGCACATCCTATAACTGTGTAATGCTGTAGTGTGAAGTACTCATAAGGTAGGAGTTCAAATCCCAGATGTGGCAACTGCGTGTGTTGGTCTGTGTAGGGATCAATGCTTTTTAGGCAAGTCACACTCACTACAATATCAAATTCCCTACTTTGGCATGCCAGCTGATGTCATTAACTTTGAGATACACCTTTGGGGAAAGATTAGCCCAGTAATCTCTGTGGCGTGTCCTATATCTACTTAATGCTGTAGTGTGATAAACTAATTAGGTAGGAGTTCTATTCCCAGAGATGGCAAGTGTGGATGTTTGTGTGTCTGTGTATGGAACAATGCTTTTGAGGCCAATCACAGTCACTACAACCTCCAGTGCCCCTCTTTGGCAAGCCTGCTGATGTCATTCACTTTAAAATACACCTTTGGGGAATGAGTAGCCCAGTAATCTCTGTGGCACATCCTATAACTGCATAATGCTGTAGTGTGATATATGAGTTAGGTGCGAGTTCTATTCCCAGACATGGTAAGTGTGGATGTGTGTGTTTGATTGTCTGTGTAAGGAGCAATGCTTTTGAAGCCATTCACAGTCACTGCAATCTCCAGTGCCCTTCTTTGGCAAGCCTGCTGATGTCATTCACTTTGAAATACACCTTTGGGGAATGAGTACCCAGTAATCTCTGTGGCACATCCTATAACTGCATAATGCTGTACGAGTTCTGTTCCCAGACATGGCAAGTGTGGGTGTTTGTGTGTTTTTCTGTGTATGGAACAAAGCTTTTGAGGCCATTCACAGTCACTACAACTTACAGTGCCCTTCTTTGGCAAGCCTGCTGAAGTCATTCACTTTGAAATACATTTTTGGGAAAGGAGTAGCCCAGTAATCTCTGTGGCACATCCTATAACTGTGTAGTGCTGTAGTGTGATAGTCCTAGTTCGTAGGAGTTCTATTCTCATACATTGTGAGTGTGGGTGTTTGTGTGTTTGTTTGTCTGTGTATGGAGCAATGCTTTTCAGGCCATTCACAGTCACTACAACCTCCAGTGCCCTTCTTTGGCAAGCCTGCTGATGTCATTCACTTTGAAATACACCTCTGGGGAAGGAGTAACCCAGTAATCTCCCTGATGTGTCCTATAACTGTGTAATGCTGTAGTGTGATATACTTGTTTGGTAGGGATTCTATTCCCAGACATGACAAGTGTGGATGTTTGTCTGTGTGTTTGTTTGTCTGTTTAGGGATCAGTGCTTTTGAGGCCATGGACATTCACTATAACCTCTATTGCCCTTCTTTGGCAAGCCTGCTGATGTCATTCATTTTGAAATACACCTTTGGGAAAAAAGTAACCCAATAATCTCTGTGGTGTGTCCTATAACTGCGTAATGCTGTACTGTGATATACTAGTTCAGTAGGGGCTCTATTCCCAAACATGGCAAGTTTGTGTGTTTGTTTGTCTGTGTAGGGAGCAATGCTTTTGAGGCCATTCACAGTCAATACAACCTCCATTGCCCTTCTTTGGCAAGCCTGCTGATGTCATTCACCTTGAAATACACCTTTGGGGAAGTGATAGCCCAGTAATCTTTGTGGCGCTTGCTATAACTGTATAATGCTGTAGTGTGATGTACTAGTTAGGTAGGAGTTCCAATCCCAGAGATGGCAACTACGAGACTCGGTCTGTGTCTGTGTTTGTCATTCGTATCCTGTGTGGAGGTGAGTGTGTAACAACTGGACTCATTGTGAAGTGGGTTTTGCAAATTTCTTATATGGTGGGCCTATTATATGTCACAATGTCCACCTTACAAGGATAACAGATGTCAAACAGCAGAGAGGCTGTGGTTGACAATCCATACCCCTACATGTGACATCAAGGCTTGCCTAACAACTTAGGAAACCCATGTATTACCCAGAGAACACTCTCAACCCATGTCTCATACACAAACACACTCGGCTAGGCAACAACCACTTTGTTGGTAGTTTCCTGCATATTGCTCACAGATAGTAACCATGGTGTGATTGCAATGGACTACAGAGGGCATGGCACCCTGTCCCATCACTACAATAGACACATAATTACAGACAGTGCACCTTCACTATGTTCCCCACTGGACGCCTGAAAAAAACTGTAGTGCCATCAAATGTAACCCACAAATGACATACCATGGCTTAAACACATGCCCTGTATGGACAGATGCCAGTGACACCAGGAAATACCTGTATCATGCTGTCAATGTAGGTGCAGGGTCAACCTGGTGTCCATTGCCAGTTCCCACCACATGAGGCCAGGAATGGCACATCTGATGATGATAATCTGTGCACACAACATGTTCCAGACCACAGGTACAGTTTCACATGTCACAGAACATGCATGTGGGACGTGTGCACATCCCAGACACCAGCCATGTTATGAACTATAGAACACATACATGGCAAACATTGCGCAGTACTGGCCACCCACAATAGTAACCCAGATGACTGGATGGTGAATACAATACTCACCTGTGTGGACCAATCCAGACACTACAACCATGAGCCACACTGCAGACCATTGTCATGTGGCCTGATGCCAAGGTATACCCTTCACGTAGCCTTGTACAGCCTTCTGCCAGAGTCTGTCACTACATACCTGTGAAGCAATGTACCCATGCATGTCAGTATTGGCACCCTGTGTGTGTGGAGTATAATGATTTCGACCCCATTCACACTCACTACACCTCCCATTGGCCTACTGAAGCATGCCGTCTTATGTGAGTCACCATCACATACCATTTGCCCATATATCATCCTGATGGTGCATGTCATACCTACGTATTACTGTATTGTGGCAAACTAGCTAATTAGGAAGTCTATTCCTGACCCTGCCAACTGTGTTAATATGTGTTAGTCCCTGAGAGAGTGTGGCTGTGTCGACATTGACACCTGTTCATGTGGACAGGCACTTGTACTACGCCTACCTTATCACTCCTATATCACTGTTGCAGATATCACTCACCATCAGATATACCTTTGGACAGCTCCCCAACATGTAAGCTCTGTGGTGCATGGAATAAATCCATAGACATGTGATAGCAATACATACTCAGGGGTTTGAAACCCTGTACTAGTAAGTGTGTAACACAAACATGCTAAAGTTTTACTCTCCCACCCCTCCCTGTCTTACTTTGTCTCTGTCTGTCTCTCTCACTCCCTCTCTGATGGATGTGGAGAAGTACACCTGCTTTGCTTAGGCAGCAGTGTGTGTTTTGTAAATGATGCTCATGATCAGCTGATGGCCTCTGCATGAATTGCAGTCCCCCTCTAGCTGATTGCATGTGGAACCGCTGTGGTAACATTCCCATATCCAATTGCATGGAAACACACTCCAATATCTAGGAACATCATGTGGGTATTGGGCCTTTTCATTCACTGTGAATAGGACCTCATGTCGGTGTTTGGCAAACAGCATCACAGATGATATTGGGATTTACCTCTAACAATATACACTGTGGAGACAGGCCAACAAACAAGAGGGGGATGTACCAGACATGACTACAGAATGTAAATGTTGGTCTTCTGCATTTGGAGTAATGTTGGTTTAACAGGGTGCGTGTGGATATGGCTGGTCTACATGATTTAATACCTGTCATAACAGTGTTATGTGTTGGAGGAAACTTCCACCTGTATGGTTATCTGCAGACTGGGCAGTGTTTGGAGTCTTATGTTTCTTGTGTTACTCACAGATCACCTGTCTTAGAACTGCAGAAGCATAATCTGAGGATTGCAGTTAGCTATATTTGCAGGTATATGTGTATTCCCCCATACAAAATATAGTCCAGTGTTGTGGCAATCTGCCTATAGTATGTACAGTGCTTTGTTACATGCCTAGCAGCTTAGTATAATTACCCAGTGTGATGTTATGTCCAGATATTTGCAAGACGTACTGCTGCCAGGCCACCATAACTGCTGCGTATTTTTGACAAAGCAGTGGGATTCTGTACAGATGTATCTCACTAACTACTGGATAGTATGTGGTCATGTGACCTCTGTACCACCAGTTATTATGTGTCAGGACAGACAGTCCAGTATTTACGTGATATATCCATGTACATGGCTGTTAACATCCACATTGTCAGACTTGATCAACATGTCTTGCACAATGGGGATCTGTGTACACCTCTGGACTGATCAGAGAGTGCCAGACTGTCCACATATAGGTTCATAGGTTCATAGGTTCATACTAGGCTATCTGCCCAAGGGCATTTATAAGCCTAGCCCATAGTTATGTGGCTTTCGCCACCCCTTTAGTTTGAAAAAAAACTATGCCTATCATTTTTATGTGCCTCTGTCAAGCAGTGACACTGAAGTAATCCCTGGGGTATATCTGCGATCTCCCATCCATTGGTCAAGATTCCTCTTGAACATGGCCAGCAAGGTGCTCTGCCTCACATGTACCGGGATTTTGTTCCACAGCATAGGGAGTCTCTGGGTGATGAATCTGTCCCTCCAGCACGTTGTATTTATAACCGTGTCAAGGTTTAAGTCTCCCGCCCTTGTGGTTCTGAGGGATCTAGATTTTTTGAGGTGAAGCATATTCATCAAATCTGGGTTTGACATGGCCTTATATGTCAGGCACAGATCACCTCTGAGCAAGCGGTATGAGACTGAATAGAGCTGGAGTTCTTTCAGTCGGGCAGCATAAGACATATTTTTGAGACCCTTTATCCTTTTGGTGAGGAACTTTTGGGGCCTTTCAAGCTGCATCAGGTATCTGGTCAGATACATTCCGAACGGGGCATTGTACTCAATCATAGGTCTAATGAGTGATGAGTACAGGGGGACGATGACCTCCCTTGATCTAGATGTGAATCCTTCATGATCAGGTCGGCGATATAGAAGGTTTTCCTAACTACTTTAGCAACATGAGTGTCAAACGAAAGGCTACTGTCAACTTGGGTCCCCAGATCCCTGATGACTTTTTCTGTGCTCAGTGGATTGCCACCTATATGGCAGCTAGGGGTAACCTTGTTTTTCCCGAAGGTATGACTATGCATTTTTGGCGTTTAACTTCAGGCCATGGCTCTGGCACCAGTTATCCGTTTCTGTGAGGCCCTTCTGGAGGATATCTGTGTCAGATGTGTTTTCGACTATGGCGCCCAGTTTGCAGTCATCTGCAAACTTTGTCAGCCATAACCCTCCTGTGTTTGCTTGTACTTCAGAAAAGTAGATGCAACAAGAGTGGACCCAGGACTGAGCCCTGTGGGACACCACTTGTGACAGGCTTTGAGTCTGACATGGCTCCAGCAACTCTGACCCTGTGGGTTCTGTCGCTTAGCCAGTTTGCAACCCATCTTGTGATGTATGGGTTTACATTCAAGCTGATGAGTTTTTCGATGATGCCTGAGTGGGGTATTGTGTCAAGGCCTTTGCCAGGTCGAGGTAGGCTGTATGGACTGCCTTTCCTCATCAATGGCCTTGGTGACTGTCTCGAAAAAGTCAACTAAGTTTAAGAGGCAGGATCTGCCTTTGACAAAGCCAAACTGGGTTGGATCCAAAGTCTGCAAGTTCCCTATGTCTTTATTTATGAGTTCCATTATGATCCTCTCCATGGCTTTGCAGATAAGGCTTGTCAAGCTAATGGGTCGGTAATTTCCAGGGTCTGTGGAGGCACCGCCTTATGAAGTGGGACCACAGTCGCGTGCGCCACGCTTTGGGTACGTATCCTGAGGTGAGGCTAAGATTAAACAGCTGGCCTAACTGTGGGTTTAATTCCTCGTTGAGTTCATAGCACACAGCCGGGGACACCATCCGGTCCCATGGATGCTGTGTTTTTTGCCTTAGTGAGGGCAGTTCTCACCTGGGCGTTGGAGATGTTTGGGGGTTACAATCCTCTGGAATAGATATCTCTCCTTTGGGGAGGGGGAGAAGTTTGCACTGAACCTGTCAGCCAGTATGTTAGCAATGTGTGTAGGTTCAGTAATTTTCACATCATTTTGAACTAATTCTGAGCATATCTGGGAGTTTCCTCCTAGGTTTCTAACATAGCTAAAGAAGGCCTTATGATTGTCTTTAGAGTCCTTGGCGATTTTCTCTCAAAATTTGCCTTGGATGATTTTATGAGAGCTCTTAGTTTTTACTTATAATGATCAAAGGTGTCTTACCTTTCAAGGATTTTGCTCTATCTTGTAGTAGCTTCCTCCTTTTGTTGTAGAGCTTGTTTATGGCTGGGGTCCACCAGACTGGATGCTTGCCTTTGGTACAGAGAGTCTTAGTTTTGTTTGGGATTGCCTGATCCATGCATTCCTGTAGGTGCTGGTAGAAGGCATTTGTAAGTGATTCAGCGGTTTGAGTAATGTTTACCACTGGCTCAGGGGCCTTAAAGGAGACCACACTAGTTTTTAGAAGTGTGAAATCGGCTTTTGAGAAGTTTTTCACTGTGGTCTTTTTGTTTCAGGTGGGGCGGGATGAGGACCTCCAGCGAGATTAGTTTATGATCTGATCTCACCAGTGAGGGTATACTTCGGTGTTGAACATTTTGATCCCATGTTCGTGATGATGAGATCAAGTATATTTTCACCTCTTGTGGGGATGGTGACTAGTTGTTCCATGGCATTTGAGTTTATGAACTCCAGGAATCTTTGGGTTAGAGTGTTCGGGCTTGAGTAGTGTTCCCAGTCTATATTAGGGTAGTTGAAGTCACCTAGTATGATGGTGTTTGGAGATACATTTATCCTCAATGTTTTCAGGAAGGCCATGTGAGGTTCCTGAGTTTGAGAGGGTGGCCTGTAACATGCTATAAATTGCAGAGCAGTCTTGCCTATGGTTAATTGCACCTGGATGGTCTCCGATGCATCGTGCGTTGCCACCAACCTTGAGGTGTGGGTGTCCTTTATGAATATGGACACCCCCCCTCCTTTCTTGGTGTTGTCCGGATTTTGGGGCCGGAACGCATGATATGAGGTGTAACCTGTTAGTGCTGGGGTGCTCTCAGGAGCCTTGAACCAGGTTTCTGTCACAGCACAGTATATTGATCATATTGCCACTGTAGTCTACAGGATCATTACTATGCTATCAGCGTTACTGTGCTATGATGTCTTTAGGATGTCTGTCAGTAACCAATGGCGTACATGTCAAAAGCAGATGTGACCTCCCACACACAACATGTCTGTTATGATAACCCCTGTTACACTAGCAACAGTCTACATATATACTAGCAATACATACATGACATCCCCTTTCACTAAGAGGTTGAGACTATTGTTGCTGAGGTAGGACTCAAGTACATGTTCTGGACATATGGTAAATATATATGTATATATATATATATATATATATATATATATATATATATATATATATATATATATATATATATATATATATATATCTATATATATATACATAGATATAGACATATACATTCTACATATATATATATATATATATATATATATATATATATATATATATATTTGTGTCTATATATATATATATATATATATATATTTATATATATATATATATATATATATACATATATATATATATATATATATATGTACACACACACACACACACACACACACACACACACACACACACACACACATACACATACACATATATATATATATGTATATATATATATATATATATATATATATATATATATATATATATGATGCACTATATAGATGTGTATAAATACATATATATGAATATATATGTACATGTAGACATATGTCTATATATATCTATATGTATATATCCATATCCTTCGCATGTGTAAACATTACTGTTGTGTATACCTTCCCAGATGTATCACACCATATGTATCTGATATGTGTATATTTAGATATAAGAACATATCTGATGCAACAGTAATGTCACTAACAATTATTACACAATTGTGGAAGTCACAGCAATTGTTCAATACTATTCAATATATGTATGACAGATACATTGGAAAAACAACAACTGTCTTCACAGCTGTCATGGCACAGTGGTTAACTATTATGACTATAGTGTACAGGGTCTTGGATTCAAGACCTGCAAGGGCTGTTTATTTTGTTGCTGTGCAGAACAAGGGCTGCTGGATACAGAATGGTTAAGGCAGTTTTGTGCAGCTTTAAGCAGGTTTGCATGGGTTTGCGCAAAGCTAAGCAGTGCTAAGCTATGGTTAAACGTACCAGCACTTAAACCATGTAGCCTTCGCTTACCAGTGTGCAAATGTGCTTAGCTGTTATACTGCAGTAATGCTGACAACTCCTAAGCATGGCTCAGCCCTGTAACCAGTGCTCACATCCCAGTCTGATAACATAGCAGGGTAATGACATCTGTAATAACTGTATGTAATGCCATGTACAAAAATTGCATCTATGTGCTGTCATTGCAGTAGCAAGGGGTGTGAGTGTCATGTCTGGGACACTCGAGTATATAAGACCTGTACATCACTCTTATCCATGTGAATGTGTTACATACAAGGGTAGTAACCCAGGTTACGTGCCATCACACTGGCATGTAGTGTATTATGCTGTTACTACTGTTGACAGTGCTTTCCCAAGCAAGAGTAGATTGCTAAATGTAATACTGGCAACAACCACCCCTGCATGCATAGCTGGACTCTGAGACCTCACTGTCATGTTCCTGGTGTGTGAGCTGTGTCACAGTATATATCCCCTACTGGATAATGATCTGACATGTGGAAGGTAACTGTAGAATACTGTCTGTACAGCACGTCAGTGAGGGCTTCCACCATGTAGTCATGGCATACATATTGGTGTCAGACGTCTATTTGTCGACACATTCATCCTTTGCATAGCTAGTTGGCAAGATTATGTCTGTCAGTCCTTGCACAGATGTGCAGATGGTAGGTATCCAGCTTGGATACATACAGGCAACCTGTGCTTGACTGACACTGACATGTCTGCCCAGCTGTGTTATAACTGGCACATTTAGGACACAACACCCTGTATGCACCACATGCCACAGGTACCTCCTCTACACTACCACAGTTAACAGAACATGCTTGGGTACAGGTCTCCATCACAGACACTAGCCATGTGTTGTAATACATGTTGCATACATGTCAACTGGATCACCACAGTGGCCATTTGCAGGAGGCACCAAGAGGATTGGCTGATGCATGTCACTCTCACCCTGAGGGTCACTACAGTGGGGTCTGTCGATAGATTGCCTACTGGCACATGGCAGGTGGTATGATACCACTGTACACACATCCTCTAGCCTTCCCATCTCACCATGGACAATAGCCAGGTACACACCTATGACCACCTGCAGCGATGCACCCCCAGTACTGACAAATGTGTATGTGTGCATTACTGAGGATATCAGTGTCTTTGTGTTAATACACCTGTAGCTGGGAATACCATGAGAGCCTTCACACCCACCACAACACTCATTGCCATAGTTAGATGTGGCTGCTGCTGTTCTGGACATTACATGTACCCCTGTTATGCTTGTCTCCCTAATTGCTACCTGAGCCTTGCAGTACCAGCACAACAGTGTTGTACAAATGGGTTGATTGACATGGGATACCCACTGAGTTCTGGCAAGTGTGTGTATGTGTGCATGTGTGTATATCTGTAGGGTACAGCATTCCGAGGCCGCATACTTCTATTACAATGTGCATTGCCACACAGTATTACAGATAGTGATGTTGCTGCCCATAGGTGAGGAATGACAATTTATCACCCTACTATGCCTCTGGCATGTACATTAGATGCATATCCCTGTAGTACCAATGTTGTATCGTATTCATGGGCAATGTGTGATGGTGGGTATGTGAGAGTGTCATCATGGGTTCCAGTGTGTACAATATCCACAGTGGGATGTGGGTGCTATGTACACTGTCATTTCATCATGGTACCCCCGGTACATGTCCCATGGATCACTGTATGGTGACCACTGTCACCATTAGCCATACAGGTAATTGATAACATAATCCAGCCCAGTTATGCATGTGCTGTGTGCAGCCTACTTGTAACACATTGGACACACTGACAAGTTAGCACTGATAGGCCCAGGTCTCTCAGATGTGTGTGTCTGCCTGTTATATATCTGTTAATGTGTATATGATGGTATGTCAACTTTACCCAGGATATGTCACAGCCATGGTGTCACTGCAGTACCATACCCCTTGTGGAATATAACTGCAGACCATCCTCCTGCTGACACATGTACACCTGCAACACAAATGGATAACATTATGGAGACCACAATCACTCAGTCTTACTAAGAGCTATAATGCATCATGGCTGGACAGCTACACTACCTGACATGTAAGCATTAAACATTACTGCTGACAACATGTTACACAACACTACATTGGTACACTGTAGTACAGTCACCGTGTGCATCAGAACCATATTAGCCTGTCCCTGCAACAATGTTATGGATGACAGGGATGTGGCACAGGTATCATCATATGGACAGGGTGTGTTGTTGGTTTGCCAGAGACTGAGGGTAGGCCATACATTTGACACCATGTGTGTGGGCGAGTGGTGTAATTAGCTGATATGGGCTTGGTGATGTGGTGTGTGTAGGTATGGGGTTGCCCTAGGTGTGTTTGTATAGTGTGTGGGTATGCATGCACACAGTTCTGCCATGTGGCTGCCCTGTACAGGTGTTTCTTGGACAGCTACAGACCATGCCTGGCAGGGTGTGCAGTTCACCGCCTCCAGCTATGGATATGTGGACTGTGCCTGCCTGGGGTTCCATGGGCATGTCCAGATACAGGCTTTGATGTGCTACTCTTCCCTGATGATGACAGATGTCCACTGGAGCCAGGTCCCTTCTCAGACTGGCCAGGGCCACGTGCATGTGGCCTGCTGTGGTGTGGTGTGGACAGCACCCCCTACAGTGCTGGGGCTAGTACTGCCACTACAGGAGTGCCTTGGTGTCCTTGCACATCCATGTCAACTGCCAGCTGTTGGTGTTGCTGGCCGACGTCCACGTGGCTGTCGCCCCACTTCCACCACATGTTCGAGTACAGACAATCCATGGTCTATGAGGCCCACCATCTTACCCATCCGTCTATCCATGACCGTGGTATAATCACGGAGGGCACCTGAAAGTTCATGGAAGTTGTCGCTTACAGATGAGAGGGCAGCCCTCTGCAATCTCAAGCCCTGTCTGGTGCACAGTTCCATATGTTCCAGCGCCCCCATGACAGTCTGAAACATGCACCTGGTGGTACCAGTTGTGGCACTTTTGCCAGGGGCATGATGAGCAGCGGCTCTCCCATGAGCACCCCAGTACATCTGCCTATATGGTGCCCTACTAGACATCCGGCTCTGCCTGCTGTGTCCAGACACAGCAGGCATAGATACCACACTCTCCTGTGCACTGCCACCAACCGCCAACTGTCCCTCTGCTATGGCCACTGGTGGTGGGGTATCTATAAGCACTGTGACTGTGTGTGGGGGTGGGATGGATAACAGGGGGATGTCAAACGATGATGCAGTTTCGGCCTCTGACAACCCCGCCTGTGCCTCAACAGTCCTATCACCATCTTCTGTGTCTGTATGGACACCAACGTCAGATTGCATGCAGGAGGGACCCTGACCCACCTCACCACCTGTGGGGGAAAACAAAAAACGTACTTTAAGACCTGGGTAACCTGTGTGAATCTGTACAGCTGTGAGGTATCACCACAGCAAGCTATGGCCATACTGTCATTTTGATGGATGTACAAGCATGGGATCCTCTGCCACCACTGTACCAAGGTGCTGAACCATTTAAACAGACCCAGCAGCAAGTGTCTGCAGCTTCCCCTCCAGAATGGCATGAGTGTGCAAGAATATGTAAGCTGCTGACCACATTACTAAACATAGCTGCATTCACCCTGTGCTCCCCTGGACATCATTGCAAGCAAATATGTCTATCTGACAGTACTTGATTACATAAACATCACAGTGTATAGTAGTACATATGTCTGAATATCTCTGCTAACACGAGGACCATGTAGCAGAAGCAGCACAGACACAATTACCTAGAGTAACCCACTATCCTTTGCCCATTTTGCCCCATATTGTTAACTGATCTACAGATGCAGAATCAGTTTGCTACCTGTAGGTGTAAAACACAAAAGTCTGCAGTGGAGTACAATCTACCTGGAAAGGATTCACACATTCAATACAGAAGGTCATACTGGGCATGCTCCCACACTTAAAGAAATGAAGTCCATGTCTGGCAACAACAGTGGACCATACATATCTGACAGTCGCAGATGTTAGTGCATACACTCCTCAGTACACACCTGTCATGCTTTGCACACACATTGGATAGCAATACACACATATATCCAAGGAAAATACACTATAATATGCCAAAGGTACACATACAAAGATGTGTGGAAGAGAGTGACAGTGACAAAGAGCCTTCCATCATGAGGCCTGTTCCACCCAGCACACATCCAATTGGCTAAAACCACATGCTGTGCACATGTCAATCACTGTAGACATATGCCTCTAGAATCCCTCAACATTATAGTATCTGTGGTGCTAGTGCTAACTGTGCAACATAACTGTACAAGTCAGTGCCCATCTAGCAGTTGTATACACGTACCTGTGGAATATAAACCTGTGTGTGCCTGAGTGTGGTGTGTCTGCATCTAGATGAATGGGTTATGGCCCATGCACACACCACTCCCCATTGCCCTACTATGGCAAGCCTGCTGATGTCTTCACCTTGAAATACACCTTTGGGGACATAGTAGCCCATTAGTCTCTATGGCATGTCCTATAACTGCATAATGCTAAAGTGTGATGTACTAGTTAGGTAGGAGTTCTAATACCAGACATGGCAACTGTGTGTGTGTGTTTGTCTGTGTAGGAATCAATGCTTTTCAGGTCAGTCACACTCACTACAATATGAAATGCTCTATTTTGGCATGCCTGCTGATGTCATTAACTTTGAAATGCACATTTGAGAAAGGAATAGCCCAGTAATCTCTGTGGTGCTCCCTATAACTGCATACTGCTGTAGTGTGATATACTAGTTAGGTAGGAGTTCTATTCCCAGACATGGCAAGTGTGGATGTTTGTGTGTGTAGGGAGCAATGCTTTTGAGGCTATTCACAGTCACTACAACCTCCACTGCCCTTCTTTGGCAAGCCTGCTGATGTCATTCACTTTGAAATTCACCTTCGGGGAAAGAGTAGTCCAGTAACCTCTGTGGCACATCCTATAACTGTGTAATGCTGTAGTGTGATGTACTCATCAGGTTGGAGTTCAAATCCCAGATGTGGCAACTGCGTGTGTTGGTCTGTGTAGGGATCAATGCTTTTTAGGCCAGTCACACTCACTGCAATATCAAATTCCCTACTTTGGCATGCCAGCTGATGTCATTAACTTTGAAATACACCTTTGGGGAAAGATTAGCCCAGTAATCTCTGTGGCGTGTCCTATATCTACTTAATGCTGTAGTCTGATATACTAATTAGGTAGGAGTTCTATTCCCAGACATGGCAAGTGTGGATGTTTGGGTGTCTGTGTATGGAGCAATGCTTTTGAGGTCAATCACAGTCACTATAACCTCCAGTGCCCTTCTATGGCAAGCCTGCTGATGTCATTCACTTTAAAATACACCTTTGGGGAATGAGTAGCCCAGTAATCTCTGTGGCACATCCTATAACTGCATAATGCTATAGTGTGATATATGAGTTAGGTGCGAGTTCTATTCCCAGACATGGCAAGTGTGGATGTTTGTGTGTTTGTCTGTTTATGGAGCAATGCTTTTGAGGCCATTCACAGTCACTACAACTTCCAGTGCCCTTCTTTCACAAGCCTGCTGTAGTCATTCACTTTGAAATACAACTTTGGGGAAGGAGTAGCCCAGAAATCTCTGTGGCACATCCTATAACTGTGTAATGCTTTAGTGTGATAGTCCTAGTTAGGTAGGAGTTCTATTCCCATACATGGCGAGTGTGGATGTTTGTGTGTTTGTTTGTCTGTGCATGGAACAATGCTTTTGAGGCAATTCACAGTCACTACAACCTCCAGTGCCCTTCTTTGGCAATCCTGCTGATGTCATTCATTTTGAAATACACCTTTGGGGAAGGAGTAGCCCAGAAATCTCTGTGGCACATCCTATAACTGTGTAATGCTGTAGTGTGATAGTCCTAGTTAGGTAGGAGTTCTATTCCCATACATGGCGAGTGTGGATGCTTGTGTGTTTGTTTGTCTGTGTATGGAGCAATGCTTTTGAGGCCATTCACAGTCACTACAACCTCCAGTGCCCCTCTTTGGCAAGCTTGCTGATGTCATTCACTTTGAAATACAACTTTGAGGAAGGAGTAGCCCAATAATCTCTGTGGCGCATCCTATAACTGCATAATGCTGTACGAGTTCTGTTCCCAGACATGGCAATTGTGGATGGTTGTGTGTTTGTCTGTATATGGAGCAATGCTTTTGAGGTCATTCACAGTCACTACAACTGCCAGTGCCCTTCTTTGGCAAGCCTGCTGAAGTCATTCACTTTGAAATACAACTTTGGGGAAGGAGTAGCCCAGTAATCTCTGTGGCGCATCCTATAACTGCATAATGCTGTACGAGTTCTGTTCCCAGACATAGCAATTGTGGATGGTTGTGTGTTTGTCTGTGTATGGAGCAATGCTTTTGAGGCCAATCACAGTCACTACAACTGCCAGTGCCCTTCTTTGGCAAGCCTGCTGAAGTCATTCACTTTGAAATACAACTTTGGGGAAGGAGTAGCCCAGTAATCTCTGTGGCACATCCTATGACTGTAGTATGATAGTCCTAGTTAGGTAGGAGTTGTATTCCCATACATGGTGAGTGTGGATGTTTGTGTGTTTGTTTGTCTGTGTATGGAGAAATGCTTCTCAGGCCATTCACAGTCACTACAACCTCCAGTGCCCTTCTTTGGCAAGCCTGCTGATGTCATTCACTTTGAAACACACCTTTGGAGAAGGAGTAACCCAGTAATCTCCATGGTGTGTCCTATAGCTGTGTAATGCTGTAGTGTGTTATACTTGTTTGGTAGGAATTCTATTCCCAGACATGGCAAGTGTGGATGTTTGCATGTGTGTTTGTTTGTCTGTGTAGGGATCAGTGCTTTTGAGGCCATAGGCATTCACTATAACCTCCATTGCCCTTCTTTGGCAAGCCTGCTGATGTAATTCATTTTGAAATACACCTTTGGGAAAAAAGTAACCCAGTAATCTCTGCGGTGCGTCCTATAACTGCATAATGCTGTACTGTGATATACTAGTTCAGTAGGGGTTCTATTCCCAAACATGGCAAGTTTGTGTGTTTGTTTGTCTGTGTAGGGAGCAATGCTTTTGAGGCCATTCACAGTCAATATAACCTCCATTGCCCTTCTTTGGCAAGACTGCTGATGTAATTCACCTTGAAATACACCTTTGGGGAAGGGATAGCCCAGTAATCTCTGTGGCGCTTGCTATAACTGCATAATGCTGTAGTGTGATGTACTAGTTAGGTAGGAATTCCAATCCCAGAGATGGCAACTACGAGACTCGGTGTGTGTCTGTGTTTGTCATTCGTATCCTGTGTGGAGGTGAGTGTGTAACAACTGGACTCATTGTTAAGCGGTTTTGCAAATTTCTTATATGGTGGGCCTATTATATGTCACAATGTCCACCTTACAAGGATAACAGATGTCAAACAGCAGAGAGGCTGTGGTTGACAATCCATGCCCCTACATGTGACATTAAGGCTTGGCTAACAACTTAGGCAACCCATGTATTACCCAGAGAACACTCTCAACCCATGTCTCATACACAAACACACTTGGCTAGGCAACAACCGCTTTGTTGATGGTTTCCTGCATATTGCCCACAAATAGTAACCATGGTGTGATTGCAGCAGACTACAGAGGGCATGGCACCCTAGCCCATCACTACAATAGGCACATAATTGCAGACAGTGAGCCTTCACTATGTTCCCCACTGGACGCCTGAAAAAACTGTAGTGCCATCAAATGTAACCCACAAATGACATACCATGGCTTAAACACATGCCCTGTATGGACAGATGCCACTGACACCAGGAAATACCTGTATCATGCTGTCAATGTAGGTGCAAGGTCAACCTGGTGTCCATTGCCAGTTCCCACCACATGAGGCAGGGAATGACACATCTGATGATGATAGTCTGTGCACACAACATGGCTCAGACACCACAGGTACAGTTTCACATGTCACAGAACATGCATGTGGGACGTGTGCACATCCCAGACACCATCCATGTCATGGACTATAGCACACATACATGGCAAACATTGCACTGGCCACCCACAATAGTAACCCAGATGACTGGATGGAGAATACAGTACTCACCTGTGTGGACCAATCCAGACACTACAACCATAAGCCACACTGCAGACCATTGTCATGTGGCCTGATGCCAAGGTATACCCTTCACATAGCCTTGTACAGCCTTCTGCCACAGTCAACCACTACATACCTGTAAAACAATGTACCCATGCATGTCAGTATTGGCACCCTGTGTGTGTGTGGAGTATAATGATTTTGGCCCCATTCACACTCACTACACCTCCCATTGGCCTACTGAATCATGCCATCTGATGTGAGACACCATCACATCTCATTATCCCATATATCATCCTGATAACCCCTGTGGTGCATGTCATACCTACGTATTACTGTATTGTGGCAAGCTAGCTAGTTAGGAAGTCTATTCCTGACCCTGCCAACTGTGTTAATGTGTGTGAGTCTCTGAGAGAGTGTGGCTGTATCATCGTTGACACCTATTCATGTGGACAGGCACGTGTACTACACCTACCTTATCGCTCCTATATCACTGTTGCAGATGTCACTCACCATCACATATACCTTTGGACAGCTCCCCAACATGTAAGCTTTGTGGTGCATGGAATAACTCCATAGACATGTGATAGCAATACATACTCAGGGGTTTGAAACCCCGTACTAGTAAGTGTGTAACACAAACATGCTTAAGTTTTGCTCTCCCACCCTCTCCCTGTCTTACTTTGTCTCTGTCTGTCTCTCTCACTCCCTCTCTGATGGATGTGGAGAAGTACACCTGCTTTGCTTAGGCAGCAGTGTGTGTTTTGTAAATGATGCTCATGATCAGCTGATGGCCTCTTCATGAATTTCAGTCCCTCTCTAGCTGATTGCATGTGGAACAGCTGTGGCAACATTCCCATAGCCAATTGCACAGAAACACACTCCAATATCTAGGAATATCATGTGGGTATTGGGCCTTTTCATTCACTGTGAATAGGACCTCATGTCGGTGTTTGGCAAACAGCATCACAGATGGTATTGGGATTTACCTCTAACAACATACACTGTGGAGACAGGCCAACAAATAGGAGGGGGATGTGCCAGACATGACTACAGAATGTAAATGTTGCTCTTCTGCATTTGGAGTAATGTTGGTTTAACAGGGTGTGTGTGGATATGGCTGGTCTACATGATTTAATACCTCTCATGACAGTGTTATGTGTTAGAGGAAACTCCACCTGTATGGTTATCTGCAGACTGGGCAGTGTTTGGAGTCTTATGTTTCTTGTGTTACTCACAGATCACCTGTCTTAGAACTGCAGAAGCATAATCTGAGGATTGCAGTCAGTACATGGTGACAGCCATGAGAGTTACTGACTTCATATCCCTCATAGGGCATATGTCACAACAAGCCCTGTTACAACAGTAAATGTATGAGATTATCACAGCAACATGCCAATATTGGCCCAGTGTTTGTGGCTCCAGCCACAAGTCTGTCAACCTTTGTACATATGTCATGCAGTAAGAGGTGCATATGTTCTGTATACCATTATTTATTGACATCATACCTGATAACAAGCTAGTCAGATATCAG
>NC_056744.1:460695994-460730994 GCF_019279795.1 Protopterus annectens | reverse complement strand
TATGTGGATGGATCTACATCAGGTTGCTGAGTATACACGTCCCAGGGGGTCATCTGTCCATGTGGCACAGGCAGTGACTGTTATACAGACCTGTGATATGTGTTCAACTGTACCCAGTATATGTCACAGTCAAGGTGTCAACACAGTGCCATTCCCCTTGTGGAATATAACTGCAGACCATCCTCCTGCTGACACATGTACACCTACAACACAAATGGATAACATTATGGAGACCACAATCACTCAGTGTTACTATATAATGCATCATGGCTGGACAGCTACACTACCTGACATGTAAGCTTTAAACATTACTGCTGACAACATGTTACACAGCAGTACATTGGTACACTGTAGTACAGTCACCGTGTGCATCAGAACCATATTAGCCTGTCCCTGCAACAATGTTATGACAGGGATGTGGCACCGGTATCATCATATGCACAGGGTGTGTTGTTGGTTTGCCAGAGACAGAGGGTGGGCCATACCTTTGACACCATGTGTGTGGGCAAGGGGTGTAATTAGCTGATATGGGCTTGGTGATGTGGTGTGTGTAGGTATGGGGTTGCCCTAGGTGTGTTTGTATAGTGTGTGGGTATGCATGCACACAGTTCTGCCATGTGGTGCCCTGTAAAGGTGTTTCTTGGACAGCTACAGACCATACCTGGCAGGGTGTGCAGTTCACCGCCTCCGGCCATGGATATGTGGACTGTGCCTGCCAGAGGTTCCATGGGCATGTCCAGGTACAGGCTTTGATGTGCTACTTTTCCCTGATGATGACAGATGTCCGCTGGAACCAGGTCCCTCCTCAGACCGGCCAGTTCCATGTGCATGTGGCCTGCGGTGGTGTGGTGTGGACACCACCCCTCCTGCAGTGCTGGGGTAGTACTGCCACTACAAGAGCACCTTGGTGTCCTTGCACATCCATGTCAACTGCCAGCTGTTGGTGTTGCTGGCCAACATCCACGTGGCTGTCACCCCACTTCCACCACATGTTTGAGCACAGACAAACCATGGTCGATGAAGCCCACCATCTTACCCTTCCGTCTATCCATGACCGCGGTATAATCACGGAGGGCACGTGCAATTTCATGGAAGTTGTCGCTTACAGACGAGTGAGCAGCCCTCTGCAACCTCAGGCCCTGTCTGGTGTACAGTTCCATACATGCCTGTGCCCCCATGCCAGTCTGAAACATGTGCCTGGTGGTACCAGTTGTGGCACTTTTGCCAGGGGCCTGATGACCCGCTGCCCTCCCATTTGCACCCCAGTACATCTGACTATATGATGCCCTACTAGACATCTGGCTATGCCTGCTGTGTCCAGACACAACAGGCATAGATACCACACTCTCCTGTGCACTGCCACCAACCACCAACTGTCCCTCTGCTATGGCCACTGGTGATGGGGTATCTATAGGCACTGTGACTGTGTGTGGGGGTGGGGTAGCTAACAGGGGGATGTCAAACGATGGTGCAGTTTTGGCCTCTGACAACCCTGCCTGTGCCTCAACTGTCCTATCATCATCTTCTGTGTCTGTATGGATACCAACATCAGATTGCATGCAGGAGAGACCCTGACCCACCTTACCATCTGTGGGGGAAAACAAGAAATGCACTTTAAGACCTGTATGGCATTGCATAACAGTACACACACACACACACACACACACACACACACACACACACACACACACACACACACACACACACACACACACACACACACACACACACACACACACACACTTTGAAATTCCACCATAATACCTACCTGTCCCTGAGTTTACAGACAGTCCCACATTCATTTACGTAAGTTCCCCATTCTGTATCACACTTGGTAACATACACTTATTAATACCACTCAGTAATGTATCATTCCTCTAAACGCCTAGAGAAGTGATCATAACACAAGACCTGTTACTCTATTATATCCTTGACTTGAGTGGAGTAGGTTTTACAAGGCCTCACTGCTGTCATCCAGTGTTCACCCTGGGTATGTCTGGAAATAGTGAGCATGGCCCCCATATGTTAGGGGCTACTACGTTCACTCCATAATGTCACGCACTGGAGTGTCATATGTAACTACTGCTCAGTACATGCCAGATCTGCTGCTCAACCAACTTATCATGTGGACAACAGTAATATATGGATACACTCCCTGGTGTTTTTCTAGTAATTCCCCAATGCATCTGTAGTGCTGCATACGTGGGTAGTCATTCACCTTTATGCTGATTGCAATTTTAAGGATATACCTGCTGTCTAGTTTCCCTCCCAATGCATGTTCCATGCTACAGACCTTATTATACTATCAGCTGTCCTGTGATTACATATCAGACAAGTATTCCTGGTGTCTGTTGTGTCAGTCCGTGTCCATGTACTGCACAATTCAAAGGGATGAATGATGTATGAACAACCCCACAATCACATATATGCATACATGGACACCCACACCCACACGCACATATACACACACACACATCCTTCATGCATCAACCCCCATCCACTCCACCAGATTGCACTTACAGACAAAATACCCCCAACACACACACACACACACACACACACACACACACACACACACACACACACACACACACACACACACACACACACAGGCACCTACAGGTGAGGTTGCACAAAGATAGTACACACATACCTCCCATTACCCATCTGTCAACATGCATAGCATATGGTACTCAACAGCATGCAGTGCAGCTATAGTCAATCCATGCTAGCAGCAGTATACATGTGTGTGATGCATGCACTGTGTTAGTAGGTGATGCCCCTTCCCCTGGTAAACACTGCACCATTGTACACAGTATTGCTGTGCACCTGTTCTGCACCCTGCCATGTACTGTGCACCATACCTCACCGGTGTACAAACCATTGCTGAATGTGTATTACTGTGTCAGTTATGTCTGCTCTAATGGTCACAGCCCCTATGTGTTTGCCCAGCACATACCTGGAATGATATGTGGACAGATATAATTTGTAAATGCCTGATGTCTAATTTACAGATCTCAACATTAGCGGTGAATGTAGGAACAATACAATACTATTACACTGACAACCGTCAAACCTTACCGTGACTATGGGGAGTGTACACACCCTTATTGATATAACGTACTCTTCCTTGATATGCCATGGGACCACATCACCGCATATGTTAACATTACATGAGCTTGATATGTGACATGTGTCCTGTACATTCACATGCAGTGTCTAACAAATGTGTTAGTTGTGCAGATGCTGATTGTGATGCATACATTTCATGAGTGCATATGTGTGCACGCCCTTATCGTGATGGTTTGTTGCACCTGTTGTAATGTGTACTACAGCAGTCACTATTCCTGGTAGGGGGTATACTAGCATGGGCCATCTGCATTTGACAGTATATGGTCAGTCTTCCCTACACATGTGCCCCAACTCTGCATGACTGCAATGTCAACTCATGTGGACATCTCTTGGAGTTCACACAGTGCTGTCAGTATTGCTGTGGAGTCAGGATTATGCCTGCCAGAGTTCCTGAACCTGACCATGGTGAGACCTTTTTACAGTCATCATTGTCCCGTTTAGCTCAGTCCCCATTGTTATCGTGACCCCAACTAATTTGTACCTAATCTTTGAAGTACAGCAGTCTTGCAATGTTTAATCTCTTCCTACAGGGACAGAAATAATGCCCTCAGCTCCTACTCAGAGGGGCAAAGATCACCTCCCCTTTTCCTCAGACTTTTCACAGTCTGAGGTTCCCTTCTGAGTCAGTAATGGCTTTCAGAAAGCTGTCCCGGTACAGTGAATATTAAGTTATGGCTCATGTCAGGAATTTTATTTTTTTTTCTGCCTCTTCTTTCTCTGGCTCTCTCTGTCAGGAGCCCACCATTTCCAGTTCATCATATATTTTGAGAACTGCTGTGAAGTGCACAACCACGACTGCTGAAACATTGCCCAGTTTAGAATCTGGTTGCTATAATATGCAGGTACCATCTTGACTGCACTGTAGGACAAAATACTCCAGTACGATGGAGAACAAAGGCTATGCATCTATACATATATTAATTTTTCATGTTCTTTATTTTCATTGATTTTGCTGACTGAAAGGTCAGGATTTCACTAGCATTATAATATCTGTTGATAATTTCAGAAATCAGCTAAATGAAGGTTTTGAAAATACCACTGAAGAATTCACTATCTAGATAATTTTAATTTGTAGCTCAAAATCAGACCTGTATTACTGTATGGATCGGGCTCTGCCTTCACATTGCATGGGCATTTGAATCTTTACTGTGATGTCTTCTTGTGACTTTCAAATGCACATAGTGTAAGAACATCACTTTTTTTATGATAAACATTATTCGAAACTTCCATTTAACCACTGATGCTACACCACATCAGATTGTATATGGGAAGTGTCTTATTGATAATAAGATGCATTTCTTTTGATATAAGCAGGTAGAACGCTACGTGTGTGATAAAGTGCTTTGCTTTATAGAACTGTTTCATCAGTAAGCCAACAATAATTACTGAAGCTGCAGTCTTTTTATGCCATGTACATCTGCATTATAGTAATGTTGAACTTTTAGAAGTGTTATGCATTTGTTTAAGGGAAGGGTACCTAAATATTCGGTTTTTAGAACAGTCATATCATTATTCTCAAAGTTAATTGTAAGGACTGCCTTTGTGCAATATTACAATTTATTGGTATAACAAACTCAAATCTGAAGAGCCATCAAGGAGTTTACTGCATCATAAATAAAAACACAGATTGAAATAATTTGCTTCTAAACCATGCTTCCCACTTTTTGTTGAAGATGTCCAGTGTCTCTTTCCTACCCACTGTACAAGTTGAAGCAAATTCCAAGCCCTGTCGTCGGAATAAAAAAAGTCTCTTTTCAAGCCTGATTTAATTTTTTACCTGCGCTAATAAATTATTGTTCCTTGTGGCCATACTATAATTGCTAAATATTGCCCCCACTGTAGATGCTAAGCCTTCTCTAATCAAATCATCGCCAATCAAATGGTAATTAACCACATGTAACAGTTACTTAATGAGTAATTCCTTAAGTGACACAATTTTCTGAATACTTTCTAATCTCTAGATCAGATTCTGATTTTAAATGCACATAAATTCACTTTGTTTTCTGACTGGTCTTCTAAGGGACTTCTAAAAAAATCACCAACACATCAGGATGTTTTGAACTTAAGGTTCTCAGAATATTCCTCATGATATCTTAACATTTCCAAGTTATATATTTTATATTATGCTGAATTTATTTACTTTTAGCTTTCATTTGATAACCAGGAATTTGGGCTTGTCCTTGAAGCCTTTTGAGCCATAACCTGAACCACAAGGGCAAGTAAAGGTACTGGATTTGCACTGGGCACACGCATATGCTTTTAAACGCCCCCTCTCTAACACAACTGCAGGCTATAACACAACAATCTTTCCTAGAAGTAGAATCCTGGCTAACTAACACTAACCTCATACTGAACCAAACTCATGCTCTTTCTCCCCACCAAATCACCCAATCCCTCAGCCACTTTTCAAATCCACTCCTCCAACGGCACAATCATAAACACCACCTCACATACCAAATTACTAGATGACACAATTGATAGCAAATTAAAATTCGACCAACACCTCTCTCAAATAATTAAAAAAAAACACACATCAAACTAGGCTCCCTTTACCAAATTAATCCTTTCCTAACTTGCCATTCTAGACTAAGCATCGCCAGGACTCATCTCTTATCCACTGTTCTCTATACTTCTCCCATCTTTACAAACATTAAGTTACAAACTATTGCACATACTCATCTAATCTCTACACTCCTCTATGCCTCTTCCATTTTCACCAACCTATCTAAGATCAACCTCAGTAAGTTGGAAAGCTTCTACAATAATATAGTCAGATTTGCTACTGGTAACCCATTTAAAACTCACCACTGTGTTAACTTAAAGCAGCTTGAATGGCTGGAACTACAGAATCTGATCAAGTACCACCAACTAATCATTGCACATAAAACTACTCTACCAACCTTGCAATACTCCTAGTCTCTCTACCATCATCACCCCCTATAATAATCTGAAGTCCTTACTTTCATCTCAGAAACTTCTAGTCAAAACATCTAAATCTAACAACAGGGCTGGGGATCCTCTCTTCTCCAATACTGTGGGAAAATTCTGTAATCTTCTCCCCTGTGATCTTTCCTCTATTTCCTCTTTATCACTCTACAAAAAAAGACTGAAACTTTTTCTCAAAACACACTGGTCATGCCACTGTACTAAACCTGCCTAAACCTGTCCTCTACCCAAATTATGCTCTGTCTCCCCTTTTTTTTCTTTTAATTAATTCTTCTGTCATTTCCTTTTTAACAATATATGGCCTCTATGCTCTGTATCTCATTAATATCCTTCTCTCTCTTACTTATTTGAAAAAAAATATTAAAAACATTTTATTATTAATTTTTCTTTGTAACTAATTATTACTACTACTGATCATTAAGTAGCCTCTTTCATTGTGTAATGTACTGCATATGGCATCAGACTGTATAACTCCTGTTTTTTTTTCTTTGCCATTAAGTGATGTACTTTACCTGTAAATTGAACTAGATTGTATGCCTCCTTTTTGCATTATGGAATGTACCTCCATGTCATTTTTGAAACTCCAGTTTTCATTGTATTTGATAGCTCTTCTTCAAATGAATTCCTATTAACCAGATTTGTCAGTGTATATAATATATATATATATATATATATATATATATAATTTCATTTTTTATATTTCTTTGTCATTTTTTATGTTAACAGTTTGTCGTGGAGCTTATCTCCCCATGCCTCTACTGAAAATGGACATATATCCAGTTAGACTAGCCGGGTCAATAAATGTAAAATAAAATAAAAAATAAAATAAATTAATAAAACTGACCTTACCAAATGTGAATCAGCATACAATAAAATAGCCAAGTTCACCACTAGCTCCCCACATAGGTCCCACCACTGCTCTGCCCTACAACAAATAAACTGGCTAGAATTCCCACAACAACTAACCTATACCCAACTTGTCTTTACTCACCAACTAATATACTAGCCAAATAGAACCTCAGCTCTACAACAATTACTCCAACCATATGCAAACACTTGGCAACTCTGATCCTCACACAAAACACTCCTCCAAGTATCCAAAAGCAACAACAAAGCTGGGGACGCCCTCTACTCCCACCAGATTTCTAAATTTTGGAACTCAGTCCCTCAATACATCCTAAATGCTAGCAACCTACACTAATTCAAAACTCTGCTCAAAGACCACCTCACTAACAACTGGCTCTGCTCCTGCACCAAGCCAGGCTAATACCACATAAGCCAACATCAAATTTCATCCCCTAAATTTTATAGCCTCCATGTATACCCCACTCCTCCTTGTTCATACCACGTATTGGCTACCTATTATAAGAGTATAATTTGATAATTTATTTTCTTTTCTAAGGGTATACATATGACGTATTAAAGTGTACTCAAATGATCGACTAAAGATGGACCCCTGCCCTAAAAAAAAAAAAAAAAAATATATATATATATATATATATATATATATATATATATATATATATAGATATGACTTTATTATATTGTAATAACTTTCTCCTTTTCACTAAAGTGCCTTTTGCATATTGTACTTTCTTTATTGTCTCTAGATATTCCTGTTAAATTCTATGTAAAACCGACACTGTACCTGTCAATGTTGTTCTTGTTTTATTGGAGCTTTTCTCCCTGGTCCTCCGCTGAAAATGGGCTCACACCCAGGCGGACTATCCTGGTCAACAAATGTAAAATAAATAAATAAAATACTTTTAATACAGTTTTCAGTACTACTCAGTTTGGAGTCCAAAGAAGATAATGATTTTTGTATATACCAGAAAAGTGTACTTTATATCATGATCAATATAACTGCCTTAAAGGCAGTCTGTGTTTTGTGCATACCTCTCAACCTCTTAGAGCAAGAGGTCTGGACTGGACAAAGCCATAAATAAAAGGGGGACAACAACCCAAAAATAGGAACAATTTTTAAATATTGCCCTTAAAAACTTAGAAAGCTGATAGAATAACAGGTTTTGCATTAGCATGAATTTTCTGAAGGGTATGAGTCTGAAACTTAAATGTCTGTCATTATTTTCTAACTTCAATCTTTTCTCATTTGCAACTAATTTGCCAGAAAACCACAATTTTATGAAAATGGACAAAAAATATGAGGCAAAACCTGTACATTCTGTGAAAATATGTATAGCTGAGAGATATGATTTTGTGCATTTAAGTTAATGTTGTAAATAATAAAAAAAACACCTACCAAAGTTTAAGAATCAATAATGTGAGTCTCAAACCCGTAAAACTTTATGTGCCTTTCCACACATGTAGCAGTGAACTTTGAAAGTTGCTGTTATACATAAAAAGTGTTTTTTAAGGTCAAGCCCCATATGCCTTTTTAGTCCCTTCTACTATTGATATATACTAACTCTAATATTGTTGCACCTCAGAGAGGAGGAGATACTCTGAGATACAGCAATTTAGGAGTCTGCATATATTTTCCCCAAGTCACACATAAATTCTCTCAGTTCCAAGGATTGAAGTTATGATCCTCAAACATAGTATTGAGTTCTCATGGCTGTTATTGCATATCTTGGTAAGATGACTGTGTTATTGGTATAATGGTATCGAAGTCTGGATCACACAGTCTATATTGTATGTTTCCCTACATATGACATTGAGAAAAGAACTACTTACCTTATGATTGTCTCTGGTGGAAGGGTATAGAGTACATTAAGGTAGATTTTCTCATTTCACAACTTTATACTGTTGATTTGTTTGGGTCTCATAAAAATTACTCCTTAGACTTTGCCATGTCTTGAAGATGTTGCATTTTTTTATGCATTGAAATACATAAATTATACTATTTTTCTGATTTATTTACAGTTTCTTGTAAAATTTACTTCTATTCAATTATTCTGATAGTCTTACATTAATTTGTTAGTAAACTAACAAACTATTCGTAATTAAACAACAAAATTGAGTGCAATTTATACAAAGTGTGTATAAGTGATTTCTGCAATAATAAAATTACTTCACATCATGAGCACATGTGCACACACGCGCACACACGCACACACACACACACACACACACACACACACACACACACACACACACGCACACATATAATTGTTTTGATACTGAGTGTTGTTTTCATATTTATCTAAAAGAGAAGCTAACTTATTCCAGAAATTATAATTACTGATTGGTAATTTACTTTTATTATTAAAATGTTCTTCATGTTAATTATTATAAATTACTGTGGTTAATTTAACTCAGTCTGGAATGTGAGAGAAATTATTTTTTTCAGTTTCTTATAATTACTTTCCTTAGTTTTGTTGGTGAGCACCAGAATGACAGTACTTCAGTAACTTCTTTTTTCACTTTCTTCTTTTCTGCACTGTAACAGAATCTTTATTGGAGGCAACATGACGCAGTTCGCAGTATAGCGTTCCCTTGAGTTATATATACATTTTCATTTTTAAGTAGCATTTGAAATGTAGCCCTTATATTTGACATGTATATTAATCAAATAGTTATTCTTTCTTTTTCCATCTCTCACTAATATTTACTGATTAAAATGTTTTTAATGTCATTCAGAGTACAACTCACATAATAGGTTCATAAGTGCAAAGGTATTTATTAGGCTAATGACCGCAAGGGCCTTCTTGAGCCTAGCCATGGATCCTAAATCTCTGACAAGTTCTGGTAACCTTGATAAGTGTAAGCAGGGGCTTGGGAGGTGAACCATTTACAAGCAGAGGCCTAGGAAACCACTTACATGCTGCCTGTGTCCATTAGAGACATGGGTGCCAAACCAAGGATGAATTTCCTGTTCCCTATCCAATTGTCCAAGTTGCACTTGAATTGGGTTAGGGAGGAACTCTGCTTCACATGGATGGGGAGCCTGTTGCAGAGGTGGGGTAGTCTCTGTGATAATACCTGTCTCTCCATCAGGTCATTTTTATATCACAGACAAGGTTCCTGTGGAAGAAAATCTCTTTGAGTTGAGGTGCCTAATTGACATCCCAGGAACACAATCCTGTGTGAAGGAGTTAAGAAAGACTTTTGAATGTTCTCTTGGAATCCCAGCTTCTGTGAGAGATCTCTCACCAAGAGAGAGATTCCTGACATTTTGAAAAAGGTTCTGCAAAGATAAGCAAGTCATCTAAATTTGGAAAATGTGGATACTCTGTAGCCTGCAGTGAGCTGTAACTAAAGTTAGACACTTTGTGAACACTCTTGGTGCAGTGTATAGTCCAAAGAGTAAGGCAGAAAGAGAACCGATAATGTGACCAAGGTACATAAAACATTAAGTAATGATTGAAGTCTGGATGACTAGGAATGTGATGATAGGCATCTTTTATGTCTAGTGTTACCAGGAAACCTGAAGAGGAAGAAGAGGCAACAGATTGTGAAGTGACATCATTTTGAATTGGGGCTCTGCCAAAAACAGGTCTAGGAAAGAAAGATCCAGAAATGGTCTGCTAGCATTTTCTTTCTTTCTTTGGGACTAAGAACATCCTTGAATAAAACCCATTCCTCACCTGAGAAGGAGGAACTTGTTCTATCACTCAGTAGGACAGCATGTGATGAAGAACAGGTGGAAACAAAACAGTCTGGTCTGTAAGATGAGGACTGACCTCATGGAAATGAAGAGTTTCCTCCCACTGCCATATGTAACATTGATGAATGATTTTCAGAACCCATTTGTCTGATACAATCTGTTGCCTAAGAGAAAAATGAAGATTCAGCCTTTTTGGAAAAGAAAGAGAGCCAGGGTGGGGTGGGGTCACAAGGTCTCTTCAACGGACGGTGTAGTGGTAGCATTGTCGCCTCACAGCAAGAGGCTGTCCGGTTCAATTCTTGTCTGGGGTGCTTTCTGTGCAGAGTCTGCATGTCCTCCCTGCGTTCATGTGGGTTTCTTCTGGGTGCTCTAGGTTTCCTCCCACATTTCAAAGACATGCATCTGGAGTGTTTCTCCCTGGCCCTCTGCTGAAAATTGGCTTTGTTCCAAGTTGGACTTTCCCGGTAAACAAATGTTAAATAAAATAAAATAGTCATTCAGACCTGTTGGAGTGTCCTTGGCTTTGGAAGGTTTGAGACATCTATTAGGAACCTCCTTGCCATTTTGTCTTAAACGTCTGATTTAAACCTGAACTCTGTTTAGACTGTTTATTCTGTTTGTGCTGAAATTGGATGAGGAGAAACAAAATCCTTTTGACAATTTGGAAAAGGAGCGCTGGAAATCTTAGAGATTCCTTGGATCAACTTGCCATTTCATCACACTTGTTGATCACCTCTGCAGCAGAGGGGCCAAACAGTATATCTCTATTCAAGAGAGAATTTAAAGTCGTATTTTAACATCATCTGGAAGGATCTGAGAATGCAGCCAAGCAAACCTCCTTAAAATGTTACCAGTGGCTATAGCCCGGGAAGAAGTATCAGGAGTCATACACACACTACAAACAATGAGTAGTGACCTCTGACTAAGTTATTTAAAGCAGATTTTTCTTCACATGAAGAAATTATAAATAAAACATGCCTCATACTTTCACAATATGTCAGAATAAACTAACATGTGTCTGACAATTTAAAATTCTGAAATTCAGAGTTGCAGAAGTGAACACTTTTTTCCTATTACTATCAATAATTTTCCAATCATTATTAGAGAGAGTAGGCTTGGATTTAACTAAGTGCTTAGCAGCAGTGGGATCAACTGACGCTATAGCTGCTGGGTCAGGTCTGGGAATAGCATACAGAAATTTAAACGACTGAGGAACTTTATACATCCTATCTGGCTTTTTAGGGACAGCTGGCTGACTATAAGGAAAATTGCAGGCTTAAGACACACATCCACTAAAGCGGACATGATAGAAAGTATGGGTGTAGGTTCTGGAAAATCCTTCTGTAAAAACCCAGTATTTTTGAGGGACTAAGAAACCTCAGTGTTGTCTCACTGAAAACAATGGGACATTCTAGCAATAGTTTCAGTGAAAGACAACCTCTACAGGGAGAATCAGAAAGAGATCTCTCCACTGAATCTAAATCAGAAATCTGAGGACAAAACCCTGAATCTGTCCCTGCATCTTCCTGTTCAGATTCAGAACTTGAATCATTTCAGGAAAGGAGACATCCATCTTTCTTTTAGTGGAAACTTCCCCACAAGAAGAATCAGTAGTTTGAATCAAACTCTGAGCCAGTCCTATTAAACTAATCTTATCCAAAGAAATTTCAGGAGAATCAGACACATGCTTAGTTTTCTGTTAATTGTTTGACAGGTAAAATGGAGCCAACCGTGTTACTAATGGCAGCTGCTGCTTCCTCAGGGATGGGCATAGCCCTCTGACACAACAGGGAAACCTTCCCTAGTTCCCTCTCCCATGACCAACAAGAGTGGTTCTCTCTTGGCCTCTGAGGGGACCCCAGCAGCCACAGAGGACATCACTAATCCCCAAGGGGCTGTAGGTGCTACACCAGAAGGTTCTGGGGCAAAAGATGAGGGGTCTGAATATACAACAAATGGCCACAGAAGAGTCACCCAACTGCAGTTGAGGCAAATTGCTAGTCTGCTGTAGTAGCAAAGACTATATGCATATTTTTTTTCATTTTGTGGATGGAAGAAGGATAGACCATGGGACTGACAATCTGTTCCATTGTCAAGCCACAAATGGTGCCTCTATACTGGGGAAAAATAAGCAACAATGCCATTAAACCTACCAGTCCATGAATGTTACTTTTTTTACCGAAAAAAATGCAGTTAAAATCACTTTCAAACACTATGGTAGCCCCACACCTTAAAATAAATACAATTTATCCACAGAAAATAGTTTACCAATTAGATAACACTATTTTTAAACTGACAGAAATGAGTGCTCATTTTTAAAAGTACATTACAGTCTTGAGATAATCTATTAAAACACAACACCCCTATCTTGTTTAAAATAAATTTCATTTGGATGAAAGTAATAAAACATCAGTAAAAAACAAGAAAATGGAAAATTTTTTCCCCCAGAGGGAACTTGTCTTCTCAGCAAAGAAAAGCACAAGCTAACTGTCAATCCTCAAAAGCCTCAGAGGAGCGTACTGCTTGGTGGCAGTAAAGTTCTGAAGGGCTTCATGCCCAAGCTTGTATTTGAATCAGCTCAGCTTGACCTGCTTGACAGTTTGGGCATGTGGAAGTGCCCTGAAGCTTTGGAAGCTGGCCAGCTATTATATCCTTGGCAGGTTATAACCAATATAGTTAAGGCTAAGGCTACTGCAGCAGTGATCAATATAAAGAACATGTTTCTAGTCTATTCTATTCTATTCTACTCTAGTCTTATAGATAGTAAACATATTGCTTTGTAATTTGTCATCACAACATTCCACTGCATGAGTTCAGAAACTAAGAGCTATGAGGCCCCATTTCTGTGCCTATAATGTCTATGTATTGGGTAGATTTACTCATGATTTAAGCATTTGTCCATTGCATTTCTTCTGCTTAGCACCAACTCCTTTTTTATTGCTGTTCCTCTAAAGAAGTAATGCACAAGTTTGACTAATGGGTCTTTAGGTTTAGACTGTCCTCCTTCTTTGGTTAGGGATTTTTTAATTCTCTGTGTCCTCCCTAAGTTGTTTCTCCACATCACTCAGTGGTACTTATCTGTTAGCAGTTTCCACCAAGAGCAACTTCCAAAACCCTTCTTTACTGGGTGGCCACTCGGGAATATTCACACATTGGTCAGGCTGCTAATTCTAACCCCATTCTCTTGGAGTAGCCAACTACTTGCCTGGGGTCATAGCCACTTTCACTCTAATTTCTGTTTGTCCAGGTAGTTTCTTAAAATAGAGTTCATGTTGGTTGTTGACAGATTGTTACTGAATCTTTTAAATTAACTGGAAAGAGGTTCAAGGCTACTTCAGGGTATCGAAACTGTGGCCCTTATTGTGCAGTTTAATGGCAAACATTGTGAGATAATAGAATGCTGATGGAAGTCCATTTCCATAGCATATTTTCCTTATAGTTGCAAATTACCTCCTTCTCTCAATTTTGTTCCATAAAAAGCCCTGACACAATTAAACCATGAGCTATTTACCTATCAAGTTGACCACTCTAAAACTGATCTGTCTTACTGGCTGATTCAGCCCTAGCAGGGACTTTTGGGACCACTAACACCTCTGGATAACATTGTCCATAGGCAAGTTGAGTGCTGTTTTTTTTTTCTTTTTTCAGTTGGGAGGAAAACTACTGCATTGGCCCCTCCTAGTCCTTCCTTTACTCTAACTAGTTATAAATTATTTCTTTGCTATGAATTTTCTAATTCATCTACCATGCTGACAGTTTTCTAATTCATCCATGATGTTCATCGTGTTTCACTGTTGCAGTCATTACATTTGGGTTATCTGCTTTCAGTAGCCCTCAGTTAGCCTGATTAACAAAGTCTTGGGTCCTGCATCAGTTGCTGTCCCTTCTTCCATGACTTCAGGTCATCAGGGGTATAAAACATGCAGCCAACACCATTACATCAGTCTTTCTTGCCGTGCGGTGCCCGAAGCAGAAGCAGTTTGCAAGTGCCAGTCAGCCGACTCCTGAAATTTTCATTTTCGAGTTTCAGAACCGAAGTCTTCAACTAAAGCTAAGTACCCCTTTGGGGGAACTTTTTCTTGCTCCTTTCCGATGTCAGTACAAGTTAATAATGGCATTACCTGTGGAAAGCAAATACCTCACAAAGATTTTCATTCGTGCTGTATTCCTTGCCTAGGCCCTGACCACAATGTATCTTGCTGTCAGTTTTGTGCTTTATTTAATCAGCGCACTATCTGTTGTCAGTATATTTTTGCCTCTAAATATTTCGGTTCTCGGTTTAATTATCTAGAAATGTTGTTGGCTAGCCACCCGACTACCAGGATTCAGAAAAAATGCAAAGATAAAGACAGAGACAGGCCGCCGCCGATGCTTCTCCTAAGCCAGTCACCAGTTCGCCGGTACTCAGTGAGGTGCTTTTGCAGTCCCTGATACCCAGTACTTCTGACTGGCAGGCCTCGACTGAGACCCATTCGGAGTCCGGTATGCCACGAGATGCTTCAACTGTGGAACCTGTGGATGTCTCTACCTTGTATGGGTCCATAGCCACTATGCAGGCACTGGATTCTGAGGGTGTATTCAGGCCTATGGGCTTGCATATTGAACCAACACCTCCTTCTTCATTTAGGCCAAAATCTCGAACTGTGCCTAAGAAACCGACACCCAGGCCGCATGCTTAGGCCTCTATGCCTAAAAAACAAATGATAAGAATGGCTAAAGATCTTATAACTCTAATCAGGGGAAGCCAACCTCCCCCTTCTAAGAGACCTAGGACTGAAGTTGTTTATGAATCTTCTGACCAGGATTCTGATTTTTCTGATCCTTCTGATGATCTGGATTTGCCCTTATCTACTTATGAGGATTCTGATGCAGAGGACTCTATTCTCTCTGCTTCCCCTCCAGAGGATTTTTCTTTTGGTGAGACCTTACATACTCTAAGGGAGCATTTCCACTGGGAAAGCCAGGATTTTTTGATTCAAAAAAGAGGCTTAGGGATTTCTTACTCCTGCCTCAGCATAGGCCTTTAGCTATACCTCCTGTAGTAGACATTGTTGATGATGCCTTTTCAGAATCTAGTTTGGCCCCTGATTCTTTGCCTACTGCTCCCAGAAAACCTGACAGATATTACAGGGTTCCTGATTCACACAAGTTCCTTTTTAAAAATCCTATTGCAAATCCAGAGACTATTTCACAGGGACCCAAGGGCATTAAGGCTTCTACTGCTAAAAATCCTACCCCCTCTGATAGAGACACCAGGGCGCTGGATAGATGAGGTAAGAAGGTTTACACTTCTGCAACCTTGGCCATTAGGGCTTTAAACTGCCAGTTTCATATGTTAAAATATCAACAACATGTTAGTGGATTGCTTAAACAGAAAATGATGTTGATTCCTGACTGTGCTGAAAATAAAGAATTACAGGATTTAATGCATTCTGCTGAACAGGTTGGAAAACATACTTTGCAATGTGGATTTGATTCATTAGAGGCCTCTTGCAGGGCTGCTGTTACTGGGTCTGTGCTCAGAAGGCATGCTTGGCTTAAGGAGCAATCTTTGCCTGATCATGTTAAAGCTAAATTGTTGGATGCTCCCTTAAATCAGGACCACCTGTTTGGCAACAAGGCTGAGGAAGTCCTTAAAAAGATGGAAGATAAAGCTAAATCTATGGAAACTGTCAAAGATTTCTTACAAGTTCATTCTCCTAGATTTAGTAGGCCTTCTAAAAATTGGTCATTTCCAGCCCCTTCCAGGTCTTCTCAAGCCAATCCCAGGCACAGCGGAAACCCCAGGTTTCAGTCCCAAGGGACACACAAGACTAAGCAGTGGGGGGTTTCCGCACCCAAATCTGGGAGTAGTAAGACTCCCCCCCTATGGAAAACTGTCTCAATGACTTGCTTTTAAAACTTCCAAGCACTTCCCAACTGAATGCTCCTTTTGGTGGAAAGATTGGTCTGCAGGCCAAAAACTGGGAACTCTTTACCCAGGACAAATGGGTTTTAAATATAGTGTCCCAAGGATACAGATTTCACTTCCACACGTTACCAACACCAAGTGGGTGGCCAGATCTACCCCCAAATCAGTGGGCAGAGGCCCAAAATCAAGTATTCTCTCTCTTAAACATGGGGGCTATTCAGCTGGTACCAGAAGAGGAAAAGGGACAAGGTTTCTATTTGTGACTTTTCCTGGTACCCAGAAAAGGCAATACATGGCATCCTATCCAGGACTTTTATACTCTAAACACCTTTCTGGTGATTCCAAAATTCAAAATGCTGACTCTTCACCAGCTGCTTCCTATGCTAGGCAAAGATGCATGGTTGGCAACACTAGACTTAAAAGAAGCATACCTGCACAAGCCTATCAGGGAGTCTTGCAGAAGATACCTAAGCTTCAAAGCAGGCTGCGTGCACTATCAGTTCTCTGCACTGCCCTTTGGCTTATACACTGTGCCCAGGGTATTCACAAAGTGCCTAACTCCAGTCATTGCATTTTGCAGGCAAAGAAATATTCAAATATACCCATACCTGGATGATTGTCTAATTCAGGCAGAAAGCCGGGACATTCTTTTGAATCATCTGGCCTTTGTTCAAAGGGTACTGACTTGTCTACGGTTTAGCATAAACGAAAAGAAATCACACCTGGTACCCTGTCAACAAATTATATTCCTGGGAGCAAGCTTGAATACAACTTCCCAGATGGCTTTCCTCATGCCAGAGAAATGAATTCATTTGACAACCTACTTCAACAAGTGGTGACAAAAACTCAGCTATTTGCAAGGCAAATACTGCAAGCCTTGGGGTTCATAGCTTCCTGCATTCTTCTAATTCCATATGCAAGACTGCATATGAGGAAACTACAATGGTATCTCAAAAGCCTATGGTGTCAACATTCACAGGATCTAGAAGCAAGGATTCCTATCATACCTCGCCTACGCCTTGAGTTCCTTTGGTGGGAAGAGGCCTGCCACCAAAACAGGGGACTACCATTCACATTACCCCCTGCCGCCCAAATCTTAATAACAGACACATCAGACTATGCATGGGAGGCTCACCTGGCAGGGAAGTGCATTCAGGGCAAATGGAACCCAAGTCAAATGCACCTGCACATAAATCAAAAGGAAATGTTAGCTGTACAGAATGCTCTGACAGCCTTCAAGGATCACATTCTTCCAGGACAACTAATGGTAAAGACGGACAACACCACTGTCATGTGGTACATAAACAAGCAGGGGGGTTCACATTCTTACCCCCTCTGCAGACTAGCCATGGCATTGTGGAACACAGCCTTGAGCTACCAAGTAAATCTACAAGCTCAATTCCTGCCAGGAAAACTAAATACACTGGCAGACGGACTAAGCAGAAACCTCACGGATCCACACAAGTGGAAACTGGAACCAAGGATTTTCAACATGTTGACAAGCAAATGGGGGAGCCCAGATATAGACCTGTTTGCCTCCCCACCCAGAACCATCAACTGGACAACTTTTGCACAAGGATTCTCCACAAGCTAGCTTGGAAAGTGGATGCTATCTCCTTCATCTGGAAAAACCTATCAATTTATGACTTTTCTCCTCTGCCTCTACTCTCCAAGGTACTACTAAAGATCAAACAGGACAAGCCAAGGATGATTTTAATTGCACCAGACTGGCCTCACCAACACTGGTACCCACTCTTGCGCAGTGTGTCACGCTTGGCTCCATGGCACCTGCCTCAGACTCCTTCCCTGTTGTCTCAGCAGGAGAACCAGATTCTGCACCCTCAGCTGCAAACCCTGAACCTAGCAGCCTGGCTAATTACCTAATCTCTCCTTTACCATCCCTCAGTCAATCAGTGATGGATATCATTTTAGAGGCAAGGAGGTCTAGTGCTAGAAAATCTTATGATGCAAAATGGAAAAGATTTTGTGCCTGGAACCAATCTCAAGGAATGAACGCAGCAGTGCCCAATTTACCTCAGATTCTACAATACTTGACTGAGATGCTTCATAAGGGCTTGTCCTTTTCCTCCATCAAAATTCATGCCTCAGCCATTTCAGCTCTTTATAGCACAGAGCCTCCCCTCTTCTCTCACCCACTGCTCAAGCAGTTCCTCAGAGGGGCCAAAAATTTAAGGCCACACAGGAGAGCTCCAACTTCAGCCTGGGACTTTAACTTTGTCTTGGAGAAACTCACTCTTCCTCCTTTTGAGCCAGCTGCTACTGCAGATTTAAAATTCCTTTCTTGGAAAACAGCTTTCCTTTTAGCAATCACTTCAGCTAGAAGGGTATCTGAATTACAGGCCCTTATGGCAGTGGAACCTTTCATCATCTTTCATGCGGACAGGGTGTCCCTCAGAACCATTCCCTCCTTCATGCCCAAGGTGGTATCCAGTGTGGCTATTAATCAGTCCATTAATTTGCCTACCTTCTTTTCTAATCCACAGAACAAAGGGGAATGGATACTGCACTCTTTAGATGTGCACAGACAACTAGATTCTACTTGGACAGGACTAAACCTTAAAGGAAATCTGAACAACTGCTGGTGGCATTTGCTGCAGGGACAGAGGGGAAAGCTATTTCAAAACAAACCATTTCAAAATGGATAGGCCACTTCATTCATTTCTGCTATAAGCACCATGGAAAACCTATCTCACAGGGCATCAGACCCCATTCAACCAGGGCTGCATCTACCTCTACAACCTTTCTCAGGGGCGTCCCTACTAGGGACATCTTAGAAGCTGCTACCTGGAGTTCTGTACATACTTTCACCAAGCATTATCATTTTCCAATTTTCTCTAAATCCAGAGCTGGTTTTGCCACTGCAGTCTTGTAGGACCTTATATCTGGTCCTAATTCTATTTAAATTCCTCCTCCCAACCTTAGCTTTGGGAATCTACCCAAATGTAATGACTACAACAGTGAAACATGAAAAACATAGTACAGTTGTGTACACTTACCATAAATGTAGATGTTCAAGTGTATTCACTGTTGCAGTCCTGGTTACCCTCCCTCCAGCCCCCTTTCTTCTTTTGACTATACCTCTACTCTCACTTACTATGCTCAAAAAGCTTTTTGGTGTATTTGCTTTTTTGCTGGAGGTATATCCTTGCATTTATAGATTGAATTGCTTCCCATTAGGGGGGCACCTGACATCTGGGGCAAGAAAAACTGATGTACTGGCATTGGCTGCATGTTTTATACTCCTGAAGACCTGACGTCATGCAAGAAGGGACAGCAACCAACGCAGGACCCAAGATGTTGTTAATCAGGTCGACTGAGGGCTACTGCAAGCAGATAACCCAAATGTAATGACTGCAACAGTGAATACACTCAAACATCTACATTTATGGTAAGTGTACACAACTGTACTTTCTCTTGCATGGACTGCAGAGCTCCGTGATGGTTGCAGAAATATACCTGAATTCCCTCGAGTTGGAATGCTTGCAAGGAGACCGCTGATTTTAGGAATAAAGTTTAACTTGTCAATAAATGTTTTAAATCTATCAGATAAATCACTGAGTTCCCATAAGTTCAATTTTTTGACTACATTAGTTGTAGTAATGACCCAAACGTTGATCATATAATGGCATGTTAAGGACTTGTCACCACTTTAATATTGCTAATTCTACCAAAAGAAAAAAAAAATCTTTGTGCAAAGCAGTTTGGAATATGAATTTAAAGGTGTGTGTGTGTGTGTGTGTGTGTGTGTACACACACACACACACACACACACACACACACACACACACATATATATATATATATATATATATATATATATATATAATATATATAGATATCAATCAAAGCATGTATTTTTCATGTAAAACTCTGAAATATTTTCTTTGAAAATTTGACATTAGAGATGTTTTCTTTAAATCAGATAATATCTAATATGTTTTATATATTTATTTGTCATTTTAAAGCAGCTCTTCCAGGCCAATACTTTTAACTTTAACCAATTTTGGCGATTTATAGTTTTACATTTTGTCTCAGTTCATACTTTATTTGCTGGAGTCCCTTGATCTTCTTAGTTGGAAATCTCTGAGGTCTCTCCAGTTGCCACAGGTGCTTTGTACGGTACATGCCGAAAGGGGCGTTACATACTGTATATCTGAGTGGCATGCTACAGCTTTAGGATAATACACTGATTCTGCCTTTGACTGTCACATTCAGATAAAGATATAATAAGTATTGAAAACAAAATATTTTATGGTTTTAGTCAATAGGCAAGCCCCCTCTAGCACCCGTGTGGGCTACTGTGCCCATACCCCCCTACTTATCTATTCTTTGAGATGAGGCTGCATCATCTTAGAATAAAGGCACAATCTAATACATACACTAATTGCTAATAGCCCCTTTGTCAGAAGTGCACCGGTTTCTAAGATTTACCAAAGAGTATAACAAAGTGCATCGTTCATGTGTTGTGAAATTGTGCTTCACTGAAGAACAGCCTTCAGTGCTTTTGTATCAATATGCAGTATACTCCAAAGAACCAAATGAGGACTGTTTGTTTAAGAGATGTGAAAGTAAAATATAATCAAAAATATAATGCATTTAACAAATGGTATTATCTACAAGTAGAATACGATACAAAAGTAGAAACTCTATTTTATTTCTTTATGGCATTTGGATACATGAAAAAAGTGTGAATTTGTTTTGGGATAAAACAAAAAATAAGACATGATAACTGAGTGACATGGTGGTGTTGAATTTACCACTGCTACCTTGCAGCATATGATTCTACATTTCACTTCATGGCTACAGTGGCTTATTTTCAGAGTTGGCATAACCTGTCTATGTAAACACAGCACTTTACTGGGTGCTATATTTCTTTCAACATCCTTAAAATATGTGTGTGTGTGTGTGTGTGTGTGTGTGTGTGTGTGTGTGTGTGTGTGTGTGTGTGTGTGTGTGTGTGTGTGTGTGTGTGTGTGTGTGTGTCCTGTGGACTGGCATCCCATCCAGGAATGGTTTTCTGGCACATGCCCACTGATTATCTAAGTAGGCTCTGGATTCCCAATGAACCTGAATAGGATTAAGGAGGTGCTGGAAAATAAAGAAATTAATTAGAATAAGGTATATTTCATTTTCAGAACTAGAATATTTCTAAACAGCATTTGTGTGGGCTTTGCCATACAGCTGCCCGTCATTTGAAGATTTTTCTTCTGATTGCTGAAAATCTGCTTTCACCTGGAGCAGTCCACTACTGAAAAGACAAACATAAATATTTTTTGCACTTTCTTATATACTGTGACTGTACTTTAGCAGCTTTTTAAGCTATTTTCTGTTATTTTTGTACTTTATAACAAAAAAAATCTGTACTGTCTACTGCTACTTTAGGTAGGTAGTTGTACTGCATTACATTGTATCTGTTAGTTGTGGGGTTGTTGTGGGTAGTTTGTGTGGTTTTGCTATACTTGGGCTCCAAACCAGCTATTCTGCATTAAGAATGTATTTTTCTGCACCCTTGTGACAGAAGTGCGGTGATCTAACCTGTTTGAGTTGGGGATTGCTGGTGAAAGGCTTATTGTGTGCTTTCCTGACTGGTAGCTTAAAATGTGTTTCTCTTTGTTTGCATTTAAGCCTTGCATTGGCAAATGCAAAAGTCTAGAAGCTCAGTTTTTCCCTAAACAGCTGCCGGCAAAACCCTTCCAAGTGTTTTTGCTTCTCTAGGAACAACTCAGTTGTGCACTGAGCACTGTTGCCTTATTGATCAACTTTAGCCTACATAATATATAGGTCCCTCTTGTAGTCTCGGCACTACCAGCACAGTCCTGTCAAGTTAACCCACTCCCTTCCCTAATAAAACATACAGTAAGAGCCTGCTATCATGGACCAGGAGTTTCCCATCATCTCTCTGGCCAGCCTGAGAGACATGGACATCCTGAGGCAATGTAGCAGTTGTCTTATGTATACTGACAACCACTTACTCCTGAAGCAAACACTTTATGTGAGAGATGTAGTTACAGTATGAAACTGAAGGCAAGACTCTCACATAAGGACAAATCAAATGCCAAACTGGTTGTCAGCACACATACACTTCCCAGACTAAATAAGGACATGACACATAAACCCACATCTGTGTAGGTACTCACTAATAACTTAACAAAAGATTACAGAACTCCCAGACAGAAACCACACATAACAATGCAAAAAACAACCACAACACATAATAACACACATACACACCAGTGTCTCAACAAAGGCGTAACACCACAAAATGTAATGTATTGGTCATACTGTAGGTGACTGTATTGTGAGACACATGGATGTTCCCCTTACTAGGCTGGATAAGTAATGAGTTACGGTTAGCTGGCTGTTAGATACCAGAATCCATCAAGTCACTCGTGCATTCAAGTCACTTAATGACAAATACTGGTATGGTTCCATCATAGTCCACGTGGGGGTGAATGACTTGAGATGTACCTCACTGGACTATATGAAGAGAGACATAACTGAGCTCACAAATTATGTGTAAAAGGCTGGTATAAGTCTAGCCTTAAGCAGCATTCTAGCTTCTACAAAGATGATGCCACAATATAAAGAAAAAATGATTAACTTTAACAATTGGCTTAACTTCTGGTGTCAGTCCAACGGGATCCAATAGCTGTAATCCTGGGAAGAAATAGTCAACAGGCCACACTGCTTTGCCATGGATGGTCTACACCTATCTACTGTAGGCCTTTGGCTACTGGCAAAGACATTAGCCATTCCTATTGTGCCTTTTTTAGGCAGTGTCAAAATAACCAACTTCCTAACATAACAAAATTCTCTCTAGATAAACTCAAGGTACTGCTGCTTAGTTCTAGGGGTTTAAACAAGAAACTGCAATCCCTGGAAGCAGTCCTCACTTTGATAGTTACTGATGTCTGTGCAGTCACTGAGTCCTGGTTCAAAGGCATGGAAAGCACCCCGCCTATACAGGGCTACAATGCTTTCCATACATTCAGACCACAAACTGAGCATGAAAGAACTGAAGAAGGAGGTGTTTCCATCATCATTAAGGATAAGTACACCTTGAGACTGGTCAAACAGTACAACTCTTTTCAGCTACTCCATATCCAATTAACTACAGGTAAAGTCTCCTACCACACCATAGCTAGCTATAGCCCCCCCCCCCCATGAAACAGGAAAAGCATACCACATACCTGGACTTACTGGAGTCAGTTGCCATATAGCCCAACAGCTTACTCATGGGTGATTTTAATTATCTTTCCATCGACTGGGAAACATACACTACCACAAACATGCTGGGTCAGAGGTTCTTGGATTTTGTCAGTGCAAATGTTCTGGAACAGCTAGTCAGCACAACCACAAGAGGCTAAAATGTCCTGGACATTGTGCTCACTAACATGGGAGAGCATTGCACCCACTCCTGTGTGATGTCCTTTCTGGTAAGATCGGGCCGTAAATCAGCCTTGTTCGATGTAATTATAAGACCAGATACCCCATCAAGCTCAAAAATGCTTAAGAATTTTTCAAAGACAAAGTAACTCCTACTAAGTGATGGTATAAAAAGTTTCAAAGCCCCCTCAAATGCAGATTACACTGACTCCTATGCAGAGTTGTACACCAATGCCCTGTATAACCCGTTAAGCAGTTGTATAGAATCGACTGTACCTGAGCAGATTAAAAACGGGTCTTGTCAAAAAGCAAGCCAATCTTGTAGACCCCTAGTATAAATAGGCTATACAGCAAAAGGAAGATATCCCTCTCTAGTTTAAACAAAGAAATTAGAGATCTTGTCAAGTCCTCCAAAGCTAATTATGCAACAAAAATAGCCTCCCTAGCTAAAGATAATCACAAGACTTTCTTTAACTATGTTCGAAATCTAAAAAGGAATATGCACCTATGCCCTGAACTAGTTGTGGATGGCACCACCCATTCTCAACTGGAAGTAATAGCCAACTTCCTAGTTGACAGATTTGGAGCAAACGTCACCCCCCTGTCCTCTCCAGTCATCCATCAAAGTATAATTTCTACCTTTCCTCAGCCTATTATCTCTAGATAGCAGCTCATCTTGGTGCTCCCCAAAGCCAGAAACACAGCATCAGTGGACCAGACAACATTCTGGTCGCCTTTTAACTCATTACATCCGAGTGATGCCTCCAGGTGCATCTGCAGTTAACTCCTACTGATGCCTCTAGGCATCAAATATTGCTTGTTCATATGTGTATCAATAATTACAAAACCATGCTATGTGCAAGGTTTTAACAGATTTCATTTTAAAGTTTACACAATGGCAAACTAAACTGCATTAATATTTGATCTCTGTCTAGTGCAGGTAAAGGGATATTAACTATTGTTTTTATGATATTAATTTATATAGATATACTTTTCTGATTTTTCTAAATATCTCAAGAACCAAGTAACACAGACAACTCCTTAGCCTCTTATGAAAGTTCTCAGTTAGATGAGTAAAATGCTGCTGACAGTATGTGTGTAACTTGAGTAGTTGCTGTGATATTGTAAGTTGTTTATAAAATATTGCAAACGTAATAGTTACTGTGTTTACTGTGACTTATAAAATTCAGTTTAAGCCCTAGAACCTAAAGAATACTACCACTATAAAAATGATTTGTCCTGAAGGTTTTGTCATTTATACTTCTTTCATAAATCCTAATGTTGCAGAGGTATGAACATTTGTTTGAAATTTGAGAGCATGCTTTGATTCTGTCAAAAGGCTTAGTCTCTGTCCATTGGAAGTTACAGTGCAAACTTCCTGAGCTCCACTGGAGTGAATGAGTTAAACAACTTAAAACATGACCTAGCAAATCCACTTAGATCTCTGTTTAACTATAGCCTGCGATCCTGTGGAATGGAGGACAGCAACAGTAATCCCTCTGCACAAAGGGGGACCATCAACTGACCCTGGAAATTATAGACCTATAAGCTTGACTAACCTCATTTGCAAGGCTGTGGAAAGAATCATTACGCACCTTATTAACAACCTTATTACCCCTGTTATAGAAGGAAGTAGCAGACCACAAAAAATCACAAAAGTTGATTGGCCAAAGAAGAGCCATAAGGATGACAGAGTGGACTATCGAGGATAAGAAAGAAATGATGCATTGTTACTATTATGTAAAAAGCCCAGAATTTCCAGACACAAGATATACAAAACGATGGATCTATATTAAAATACCGAAACCTCACTTACGTGAATACCTAAACGCTGACACATAAATAGCAAACCGCGAAAACACTGAATGTCCTGAAGTGCGAAATTCAAAATATCGAATTGCCATAGTTGCTCAACCCCACCACCCGCTACATACTACCTGCCCAAACAAAATAAATAATCCACACTTCCCCATATCTACACTCAACTCATATATCCCATATCCTAATCAAACATTCACTACACACAAATGTATCTATCTATAAACTAACAACACCAAACTACGGGAAAAGTATAATTTATGTATACATTCAGCTACACAACTATATTACTATACATACACTTAACTTTACTTCTAACCCTAAAGTAAAGGATGCATGTATTACTATATAAGCACTTACCTTAACCCGCACCCTAACCCTAAGGTCCATAACTATTGCACGTTTACATTAGAGAGCTATACCAGATAAGGGCAAACTATGACAATTCGATATTTCGAATTTCGCGCTTCAGGACGTTCGGTGTTTTCATGGTTCGCTATTTATGTGATGACATTTCGGAATTCCCGTAAGTGAGGTTTTGCGATTTTAATATAGACCCCAATACGATTAGGAGAGAAATTAGAGGAAAGAAAAATACTTCCGCAGGAAAAACTGTCAGAAGTTTCAAATAAAAATTTGCGTTCATTAATACAACAGATTTTTGAAAAACTGTATATAGTTCAAGAAACTTTGATCTGTTTGGAAAAAGAAGCATCTGAGGAAGTGTGAAAATATAAACAGCAAAACCTAGAGATATTTGAAAAATATAAAAAAGAAATATGGATATGGGAAAGAAAGAGAGATTTGATATGGTGCAATTTTTATGCAAAGAAGCCAAGTTAACTAATATAGAGAAGGCAGCCCCAAAGATATTCAAAGAGAAATACAGGCAAAGGCAACCAGATATGGAAAATTTCACAATAAAAATGAATATCACAAAGATGGAATGTGGAAAAGAAGCTTAATAAAGCATAAGTTAAAGAAATAGAAGTTGAAGTTATGGAGTGTCTACGAAGTGAAGGATTTAATGTAGAAGGTCTAACACAGACTACATCACAGCATGATGGAGTGAGTCCCCAGAATAAGGAAAAGCAAGAAGATCAGGAGACATGTGAAGAAGAAATATGGACATGGAAAAGGAAAACAGATTTAATATGGTGTAATATTTATGCAAAGGTGAAAGCAAAACTAACAAATACAAAAAGAGAAGCACCAAAGATATTTGAAGAGAAATACAGGCAAAGGAATCCGGATATGGAAAACTTTACAATACAAAAAAATAAGAGGAAAAGTAGAAAAAGAGGTTAGTAATGGAGAAGTCAAAGAACAGAAATTGAGGTTATGGAGCAGCTGCAAAGAGAAGGATTCAGTGTAGAAAAGCCAATACAGAAAGCACCACAACAGAATAGAGCAATGGATATCCAAATTAAGGGGAAACCAGTGGAACAAGAAGTAACTGGTCAGGTGCCATATCAAGATATTTTGGAGCCTTCCACAGGAAACCAGTATAAACATTCACTTGAACTAGACAGCAAGGAAAGGAACAGGAAACTCTGATGCTGTTAATGTTGAGGAGTGAAAGGCCAGTGAGTTCCCATATGACAGAGCAACAGATGACACAAGATGAAACTGAAGAGAAGGTGCCACAGGAAGATGGTATAGAACTTTTTATAGAATGCTCACAGGAAATGGATAACAATGGATGTGCCCTAAGTTTGGAAGAAAATGAGCTAAGAGAAGAGTTGCTTGATTTAATGGACATGGATAGCTATATTAATATCAATGAGAGAAATAGACTGCAGAAGGTCAATAAAACCCAAAAAGTAAGAAGTCTGATAAAACAAATGAATGCAGTAATTAGAACTGTCCATAGAGATCCATGTGATATAATAGAAGTAAACAGAATATACTACTGTGCTGCTAAATTAATAACTGATAAAGTTCTACCACAAGATTAGGAAAACAAACTTTAGACTCTCCACGACCATAAATAAATTGTGAAAACTTTTATTTGAGAATGGTGGTAAGCGCTTTCGCGTATCTCCTGATACGCTTCCTCAGACCATATACATCAAAATAAACCTCAGGCTTATATAGTAAAAAACAGTCTCATTATTCAATTCATTAATTAATCTATAGTTCAATTATATAATTAGCTAAAGCATAATTGTCATTATTAAGCAGTCAAAAAAGAAAACCATAGATCTTACAAGCCTTCTTGTTTGATATACTGTATGGAACACTTTCATACCTTATTAAAATAACATCCTGTGCAACTAATACCTACCACAAGATCACAGGGTAGTGAGGGAAACGAAGGGGAGAAATCGAACACCATCATGGAAGTATCAAATAGAGAAAACTATAAAGCAATTAAGACAGGAAGTGTCACTGTTAGAAGATTATAGAAAAGGGAACAGAAAAACAAAAACACTAAGAAAAATAGATGAGATTAAAGCAATGTGCAGTATTAGAACAGATTAGGATCTATCATGCACTATTGCAAATAACAAACTAAACATTTCAGCATAGGCAGAAAAACTTAGAATATACACAGATAAATATAAGGAAAAAGTACAAAATAAGCAATGTATTGATGACCCAAAAATGTTTTATAGAGTATTGGGAAATAAGGTAAAAGGAATTGAAAGACCACCAAAAAAAGAGGACGTAGATACATTTTGGAGAAGTATCTATGAAGATCCTGTGGAACATAACAAAGATGCTAAATAGATAGAAGTAAAAGAAAGAATAAGAAGTTTAAAGGTACAGGATATGAAATGGGATGAAATAGCCGGGCAGATTGAAACAAAGTTAAGAAAAGCCTCTAACTGGAAAACCCCAGACCCAGATGCAGTACTTGACTTTTGGTTAAAAGTATTAACATCGTTGCATGAGGATTTAGCCATGAGTAAGAACTATTTATATGCACACCCTGAACAGACACCACAATGGCTAACAACAGGCAAAACAATGCTCTTACTTACTGTATTTCCCGTTCTGAAGGAGGGATGAGCTTCCTTGAAATTGATTACATGTATAGATCTGCAATTGTGAGACTCCACATATATCTATTGACCTCACAAGATCTAAATGTAGTGAAACTTTTGAAACATGAGGAGAATAAATCTAAGATGGCTTCTCTGCTTAATTTAGCAGAAGCATATCAACGTCAAGCAGGAATGGAACTTAAGCCAGAAGTAGATAAACCAAGCAGCAACTGAATGTGCCAAAAAACAAAAGAAAGAATTTAAGGTGAAGGACCAGATGAGAAGCCAAGAAATGTGGAAAAACATAAATATAGTTGCAAGTATAGAAAACTTCTGGAAGAACCTCATGTTGATCAGGAACGAATGCAGGAATGGTTAAGGGGAGGCAAATTCAAACCAAGAAATGAAAGGTTAATATTGGCAGCCCAAGATAGTCAGCTATGTACACACTGGTTTACAAAGTCCATTGAACATGTGGGAGAAACAGACAAATGTAGGTTTTTTTAAAACAGAATTGGAAACTGTCACACACCTTGTTGCTGGTTGAGACACACTATTGGCAGAAGGACTGTATACTAAAAGGCATAATAATGTGGTGAGACTGTTGCACTGGGGATTGTGCAAACAATATGGCATTAAAGTGGCTGAAAAACACTGGAAACATGAGCCACAAAGCATCATAGAAAATTATGAAGTTTATATCACATGGGATCACCCATTACCAAGAGTTCAAAAGATAGATGCTAGAAAACCAGATATAGTGGCCCATGAAAAGAAGACAAAAGTAGTGTTGATCATTGAAATCACCACACCCAGTGATTACAGTGTCTTGCATACAGAGAGACACAAAGTCATAAAATACCAGGATTGCAGGCAGAAAAGAGAGCAATGTGGAAGAAAGATACCCAGACAGTTCCAATAGTAGTAGCAGCAACAGGTCTTATAAAAAATAATCTACAATCATATTTAGATATGTTACCAATCCATGTAACCCTGTATGAATGGCAGAAGGAGTCATTAGTGGCCACATTGTGGGTGCTGCAAAGAGCACTTTTGGCTGACATCAAAGACTGAAACAATACTAATTTCTTGAACTTTAATCGTACTTTGACTTAGGAATGTGGTCCATTCCAGTCATGATATTAGAAACCCAAAAGATTTGGAGAAATTAGAAAAGTAAGACCTTATTAACAAGGGCATAGGTAATCTCCAAACTCTGGACTCAATCCAGTTCAGATTCCTCAAAGGTTGATCATGCCTGTTTATTTATTTTATTTTATTTTACATTTGTTGACTGGGAAAGTCCTCTTTGAGAAAGCCACCAAAGTCCTGGACAAGGGAAAGAGTGCATACTGCCCATTTTGACTCAGCCAATGCATTTGACACAATCCCCCTCTCAGGTGTTATAGAAATACTTTCCCAGTTGGGAATTAACCCTTACATTAGCAGGTGGGTAGCCAACTGGCTCACTGACAAGACACAGACTGTCAAAGAGGGTGACTTCCCCTCTAAAAAAGACCAGTCACTAGTGGCATACTACAAGGTTCTGTGCTGGGTCCCATACTCTATTTCTCAGACATCCAGGCAAACTTGAATGGTCTGTGGATGACAAAGTTTGCTTATGATTGCAAACTGGGAGCAATCATTGAGTCCCCCAATGATGCTACTATACTGTAGACAAGATTAACACATACAAATGACTGGTGCCAAAGCCATGGATTAAAGTTAAATGTAAACAAATGCATTATTATTCCCTTTGGGAAAGCTGACATCCCTGCTAATTACATTATAGAAAGTACCCCCCTAAGTGTAGACACAGTGGTATGTGATCTGGGTAGTCAGGTTGATAGCAACCTGAACTTTGAATGCCATGCATCCACTGTAGTAAGGAAATCCTTCCATGGAGCACATCTTATAAGTAAAGGCATCCCTTCTAGAACTAAGGTAGTTATAATTCCATTATACTCTGCCCTCATAAGACCAATAAAAGAGTGCAATGCTCCCTTTTGTATGTACCTCAGCAGACGCATGCAACAACCAGAGAGACTACAGAGGTTTCGCACTAAGAAATTACAGGGTACACAAAACAAGTTTTACATGGAATGACTGAAAGTTTTGTCACTATATCCTGTCTCCTACAGGTTGCTAAGGGGTGACCTGTGCCTGGCTTACCGGGCAGTTTCTGATCCGACCCTGATGGAAACGCTACACATTTGTAAATCTAACTCATGAGCATCACTCATTCCAGGCATCTTAACCTAGCCTCTGACATGAACAGGTTATGCTGGAGAAATAGATACATCTCCCAGAGTCTGCCATTTCTCTGGGAAAAGGTTCCAATTCACATGAAACAGAGAACCTCTATGACCCTCTTCAAATGCAACCTAGATCAATGAATGGATGACCACCAGTTCTCTCCTGGGGTGGCGTCCATGTCCCTCCTGGACAGAGGAAGTCAGTATTAACTACCACAGACCCTTACCTCTGAGAAGATTAGTCACCTAACCACTGACAAATGGGGCAACACAGGATAAATACAACTGGGCTTGTAAGGGCACTAGGGCTGTTAGCCTAATAACTTTCTATGAACCCATGAAAATACAGTCAGAAATGGAACTTATTTCAGTTACTTGATAAACTGCTTTTGTCTTAAGAGTAGCTTTGCCCTTCACCATTACCTTATTTATACGTTTAACTGTATTCTACCATATGTTGGTGGAAATAGAATTCAAACTGCAATGGATTCATTTTTATGCTGATTGGGCCAATAGGATAAATTTAGTAAAGAGGATCCTATTGTAATTAAATTAAAGCAAAATTAAGGTAATTGGGAATCAGTGTTTACTGAAGAGGCTATAACACGAGGCTGAAAAAAGACCAAAAGAATATAGATGTGTTTTAACATTTCAAGGACAGATCTGATGAATGTAGCCCTTACCAATGGCGAGTCAGGTTTGAAGAAAGGGTGTATGTGTTTCTGTGATTTAAAATGTGGAAAAAGTAACAATCCAAGATTTTTGTGAAAATGAGAGAAAGAAAGTATATTAAAGAAGACCAAAATATTGTTTATTTATTTACTGATTGCAAAGTCATGAGAAGATAAGCAAATTGGGGTTATAAAGAATATTATAACTATATTTATTGTACCCAGAACAGTCCATGTATTATGTCAAATGTTAGTAGACAGCAGTGCACTAGAAATAGATAGGATAATATAGTTGGATGGTAAGAAATAGAAGAAGTGCATAATTTATCAGTGGGTATATATATATATATATATATATATATATATATATATATATATATATATATATATATATATGATAGGTCAATGGTATTAAGGGAGAGGCTAATTGGTATGACATGCTAATACCCAAAGTTAGAAATATTAGCCATTGTCTTTGAAACAATTACATTTATTAATGTCCCAAATGTATTTTTTAAGTTTTTCCCTAAATGGCTTATAGTTGAGTTAACATTTTGGCTCCTTAGTAAGACTGGTCTATTTGGTAAGGATCGGCTAATAGAAGCTCTTTTCTCCATTGTGCTTATTAAAATTATGCCTCTGTAATATAGTACTACCAAAAGAGTTTTCTCTTAGCTTATAAGAGAAGACATTTTCTTACAGTTTGACAGTGCAAGGTAGAATTTGCAATAAGAAGTTTAAATGCAAATCATGAGAGAAGAAAACTGGCTCTAGCATTATAGCAAAACATCACTATTTAGGCTAATTTAATGATGTCCTGTGTACAGATTAATTACTCAACATATTTTGTTTATGGTGATGTGTAAGAATCTTGTGTTGTATTATGAGTTAATGAAATGATATGATATGGTGGCAATACCATAGCCTGAGGATAAGTGCACGTTTAGCCAGTGCTGACCTAGACTTAAGTGTGAGATCATTAGAGATAGAGTAGCAAACTTTGAGTTGGGTAGTGACTTTATTAGCGATGTATTCTGTATGGTGAAAGAAGTTTCATGAGGAGTCAGGGAGAAGGCCAGGATAACAGTATGATATTTATTGGGTTACTGTGTCCATATTGGATTCAGATATGTTTACAATGTGATTGCTTTCAAGTTTTTGAGGGGACCCAAACTGAATGACTTCTGATTAAGTAGAGACCATTTGCATTTTGTTATAGATAATGTAATCGCAAGTATTAGAGAAGGCTTTTTGCAGATTTACTTCTTATTACTGTCAGAGCTGAGTGATGAAGAAGGATATTATCAAGATAAAGTGTCAGCTGTTGGTGGAGATTATGCTAGTGATGTCATTGGCAAAGAGTGAAAGTTATATCATACTTAGTACAGACCCCCATGAAACACTAACTGAAAAGGTACCACAGGGCAATTGTTTTTTATTTACTATAGAGTAGGTTCAGCTGTGCATTTGGACAGCCAGGATATAACAATTGTGCCAAAGCCAATGTTTTGAAGTTTTTCTAGGAGGATAAGGTGATCCCTCAATTGCCTTTTTAAGGTCAATGCATACATATTTCAGTACAAAGTTTCATTTCTTCCATGCATGTGTTAATCTGGTTGGTGGCTGTGTATAATGTTGATATGGTATTATTGTCTTCAGTGACTCCATGTTGAGGGTCTATGAGTAGGCCATATTTGTTAATATTTTCTACCATTTGTTTGTAAAGTGTCTTCTCAAAGAATTTAGAGATACGGTAGAGGACAGAGTTTAGTCTGCAGTCTTGATATCATATAAGTGTCTGCACAAGATTATCAGAGCAAGTGTGAACTGTAAGAGAACTAATGGTAAAGTAATTCAGAGATTGCAAATATACATGAGAGAAGATGACAGTTCTAGGAAGTAGAGCTGGACTAAGTATGGGTTTGGGTTGTGCTTGTTATGCAGCTTTTGCAATATCTGAATTAGTCTTTTTTGTGATATGTTGAAAGTAAAATGTGAGTTGGGAATTATCTATGAGGGGCAGGGAACCTGAGAGAGGTGCTTGTTGCATGATGTATTGATTCATTTTGATGGGAAGAGCTTTATGTTACTGATGTAATGCTTAAATTGTTCTAGCATGGGGTTATTCATTTTATGTGTGTTTTTTGGGAGGGGGTATTTGTGAGTTGATGTTTGATATTTTTTTATTGTTTGACAAAGGCAGTGAGGTTCAGCTTTCCATAGTTTTTGTCTGAGTTAGTAGGTTAAATAAAGTTTTAAATGAAAAAAAATAGTTTATGGGATAATGACTGGATTTTTTTTCAGGAAAATAACAGTTAAATATATATATATATATATATATATATATATATATATATATATATATATATACTCTCAGTGGATATAAAAAGTGTACACACCCCTGTTAAAATGCCAGTTTTTTGTGATATAAAAAAAATGAGACCACAATAAATCATTTCAAAACTTTTCCCACCTTTAATGTGACCTATAACCTGTACAATTCAATTGAAAAACAAACAAATCTGTCAGGGGGAAAAATATAAACAATAAAAAATGTACAATAAGGTGGTTGCATAAGTGTGCACACCCTTAAACTAATACTTTGTTGAAGTACCTTTTGATGTAATTACAGCATTCAGTCTTCTTGGGTAGGAGGCTATCAGCATGGCACATCTTGACTTGGCAATATTTGCCCACTCTTTCTTGCAAAAGCACTCTAAATCTGTCAGATTGCAATGGCATCTCTTGTGCACAGCCCTCTTCAGGTCACCCCACAGATTTTCTATTGGATTTAGGTCTGGGCTCTGGCTGGGCCATTCCCAAACATAATTTTTTTTCTGGTGAAGCCATTCTTTTGTTGATTTGGATGTATGCTTTGGGTCATTGTCATGCTGAAAGGTGAAATTCCTCTTTATCTTCATATTTATAGCAGATGCCTGAAGGTTTTGGTCCAAAAGTGACTGGTATTTGGAACTGTTCATAATTCTCTCCACATTGACTGAAGCCCCAGTTCCAGCTGAAGAAAAGCAACCCAAAGCATGATACTGCCACCACCATGCTTCACCATGGGGATGGTGTTCTTTTGGTGATTCGAAGTGTTGTTTTTCCACCAAACATACCTTTTAGAATTGTGGCCAAAATGTTCAACCTTGATCTCATTAGACTATAACACATTTTCCCACATGCTTTTGGGAGACTTGCTGTATTGTTTTGCAAATTTTAGCCGGGCCTGGATGTTTTTCTGTGTAAGAAAAGACTTCCGTCTTGCAAGCCTACCTCATAGTCCAGGCATATGGAGAATAC
>NC_056744.1:460638494-460690994 GCF_019279795.1 Protopterus annectens | reverse complement strand
TAATTTTTAAAAAATTTTTTTTATAAATTTTTTTTTTTTTTTTTTTATTTTTTTTTTTTAAAAAAATTTTTTTTTTTTAAAATTTTTTTTTTTAAAAAAAATTCCCCCCAAAAAAAAAAATTTTTTTTTTTTGGGGGGGTTTAAATTTAATGAACCTTTAAAAAAAACTTTTAAAATTATTTTTTTTAAAAAATTTTTTTAAACCCCTCCCCCCCCCTTTTTGGCTAACTCCCCCTTTTTTATTTAATAAAACCCACCCCCACCAAAATTTTTTAACCCCTCCGCCCCCCCCCCCCCAAATTTTAATTAATCCGCCCCCACCGCAACTTATATTTACTAACTCCAAGATCACTGTACCCCTGCACTACTGCTACTCATATACATATTTATGTATATATATTTTTATTAATATTAAATTTTAAATTTAAATTTTTAAACCACTTTTTTAAAACAAACTTAATTTTAACAAAAAAAAAACCCAACCACAAAAACACAAATAAAACACAAACCCCAAAAATTTAAAAAATCAACTACAATCAGAAAAAAAACTCACCCCCCCAATAAATAATCTAAAATAAACAACAACGAACAAACTTCCCCCCCCACATTAACTAACCCCGTCCACAAACATAAAACAAACAAACCCAAAACCCCAAAATCTTAACCCCCCAAACCCAAATAAAGCCAAACACACTTCAACACAACCCCAACCCAAATACTTCCCAAATTAAAAAAAAACCCAAAATCCAATTATTTGAACAAAATTCAAAAAATTGGTTTATTTTGAATTTTTTAAAAATTTTTAAATGTATATTTGTTTGAAACTCCGAAATTGAGTTTTAATTTTATTTACAAAATGGGGTTTTGAAAATGATAAATTTTAATCCCCCCTGGGCCAAACAGGGCCTAACCCCTCAGAACCATGGGGGGTTTCCCGGCTGGTCCCTTTTTCAAGGCCCCTTTACCCATTTCCAAAGCTTAAGGAAATCCTGCCAGGTGGGCCCCCCCCCCACCCAAAAAAGTCCCCTGCCTGCTTGAGTTTACCCCATTTGAACCAACCCACCACCCCCAAACCACCTGGCCTTCCTGGAGCTGAAAAATTTTTTGCACCCCCCAAAAAAACCACAGTTTTAAAGGGGGGGAAATTGGGGGGCCAAGGATTTTTTAAAAAAACCAGGAGGAAGGTAGATAGAGGCAATTGCAAGTTTTTGTGAGGGATTCAGATGGCAGTTAAGGATGAGGATTTCAGCTGGGAGGAAGTCAGGAAATGGGGAAGGGTATGGTGAGAGGTTAAGAATGTTTGAGTAGAGGATGGCCACGCCACCACCTTTTTTTACAGGTTTATCAGATCGGAAGATATTATAACCTGGTGGGAGTATTTCACTATCTGAGATGTGTGGCTTGAGCCAGGTTTCACATAGGGAGAGGATGTGAGGGGTATTGAGAGCTATCCATGAGTGCAGCTCAATGACTTTATTTGCTAGACTCTGAATATTCAATGAGTAAATAGTTAAGTATTTGGATGGAGATGATTGTTGTGACTGAGGTTGGTGACTGTTAAAGGAGTAAGATGGGGGCAGTGTAGAGGTAGTTTTGGGGAGAGAAGAGGGGCCAGGGTTGGGATGGATATCTCCAGAACAAAGTAGGTTTTTAGTGAGGAGAGAGTGTGTAGTAGACGCTAGATGGAGTTTGTATAGTTTTGACTTAGCTTTTTGGGAAGGTTTAAAAACCTGTATTATGGATAGTTTATATAGACTTGAGATAGAGGTAGTAAAGAGATTAGGGGAGATAGTAAAAGATGAAGTAGTTGGATATATGTTGTATGAGTGAGAAGCTGGTGAACATAGGAGTGGGTCAGAGAGATTGGAGTGGTAAGAGGTGGAGATAGAGAGAATAAGGAGTAGTTGAGAAGATATTAGAAAATAATACATGTTGAAATAAAATATGGTCGGATAGAGTAGGTAGAGAGACAGTGGTATAGATGAAGTGGCGTTGACAAGATTGACAGAATAGTAAGGTGGCTGTGGCAATAGGCTGTGGAATTGTAGTGGCCAGTGGGACAGGAAGGGGAGGGATAGTTAGGTATAAAGGTAATTGTAATGGGGGTGGGTGGGAATGGGGTAGGGTAGAGGAGCGAACTGAGCGGGGCTAGCTCCCTGGTCAAGATGAAGTCATAGAAACAATCAGAAAAGATAGTGAAAAACTAGCTTGAGAGACAAGGATATAAAGTTTCTAAAGGTATAGTCACCAGAAATAAAATAAAAAGAAATAAAATATGAGCAGATGAGGATGAGGTATATTCATAGAGATACAGAAGAAACAGTACTTAACTAATTTCATTATATTTACTTGAATGATCTAAAGAATTACTATTCCCTGGTCACTTACTAGAGCAAAACAAGATGAAGTAGGTGAGGGGTCCATTCTTGTCACGTTCCAAGAACAGAGTACAATGAGACTTCAGTATCATCTGGTATTAAACATCATTTTTGTCCTAGATTACAGAATGACATCACATACATCTGGTCATCTGACTTCTGGTTCCCATGCTACCCCCCCTTGGCTAGAAGCTAACAGGATTTAGCACATATGTGTCAGTAATACACACACACAGAGCCTTGCTAAGATCTGCTGCAGCTTCTGGAAGGTATAAAACAATTTCAAACCTCCACCCTTCCAGAGTAGCAATTAGTTCAACCCAAATACAATGCAGAATGCTTCCTAGTATAAACATATTCTAGCTGCATAGAGAACTGTAAGATACACTCTTTATGGCCTAAGACAGGAAATTTAATTTGCAAAGTTAGGTGGATTGAGGTTAACTTCTTCTCTTCCAGTATCCTCTGTTAAAATATATACATATAAACAGTTATAATAATACATGTATATTTCTTTTTCTGTTCAGCAGGGTACATTATTGTTACATTTTTAACACAAGCAGCTTTACAAATACATTTTCAGCATAAGCATCTGTACAAATCAGTTTGATATACAAATGACATATAATTATTTACAAAATTCCAGCTAGCTGTGCTGGCACATGTTACACATCCACTGCCCTACTTCTCCTGCCATAGCTAGCAATGCCTCACATCATCACATCCCTCCCCCCTTTGAAGACTCAAGCTAGTTTTTCAAGTGACCCTTGAGGAATGTTGCTTGAGAGGAATGAACCTAGCTAGGAATAACTTAACCCATATCTCGTCTTGAGATCCCATCTGCCTTGCCATTTGCTGACCCCACTACAGTGCTGCACTGTCATGTCATACACCCTCAACCCTAGGTTCCTCCTTAGTAACTTGGCATTTTGTTGGCTGGCTTGATGTAGCCATAGATCTCCCTCAGACTCCTTCTGCCTCTTAGTACAAATACTTAGCACAAGGGCCCCCCTATCATGGTAAGGATTCATCATGTTGACATAGTACAGTTTGTGCCCCTGCCTCTTGCCGAGTAGCTCTACCATGTAGTTGACATCACTGACCTTCCTTACCACTTTGAAGGGTCCATCCCAAGCTGCCTGCAACTTATTGTGTCTGACAGGAATGAGAACCATAACCTGCTATCCCATTTACATACTCTTAGGCTCAAGCATTCCAGTCATGCCAGATCTTTTTCTGCTGTTGGGCTCCTGCCAGATTCTTATGGGCCAAGCCCATTAGCTCCCTAAGCCTTGTCCTGAGGTTCAGGACATATACCACAATAGGCTCTTTGTGCAATTCACACAAACTCTCCCACTCATCACAAATCAAATATAAGGCCCCCTCAGCCTGTGTCCATACAATAACTCAAAGGGTGAAAAACCTGTGAATTCTTAGGGTGCCTCTCTTTATGCAAACATCAGATGGGGCAAATATTTGTCCCACTCTCTCCTAAACTGATTTGCAAATGCCCATAGCATAGTCTTTAGTGCAGAGTTTACCCATTCCACAAGATCATTACTGTGGGTATGGTAGGGGGTGGTCTTTAGTTGCTTCACCCCACAGTGCTTCCACAGACACACCAGCATGCCAGACATGAAATTGGCACCTCTGTCATTCAGTATTTCTCTCGGGAATCCTACCCTGCTGAAAATCTCTGACAAAACATTTGCCACTTTTTCTGCCTTGGTGGAGGACAGAGCCACTGCCTCAGGGTATCTAGTAGCATAATATACTATCAGCAGGATATACTTCTTCTCTGTGGAGCTTGGGGTACTCAGACACTCCACACTATCCATAGCTACCCTCTGAAATGGCTCCTCAATCACAGACAAAAGCATCAAAGGAGCCTTGACCTTGTTTCTTGCGTTGCCTCTTTTCCGGCACTGCTCACATGTCCTGCAGTACTGTGTTACATCCTTTGCAATTCCAGGCCAAAAAAACTTCTGCATAATATGTCTCTTGCTATGCTTTTTGCCCATATGACCTGCAAAAGACATGTCATGAGCTATGGCTAGAAGTGTCAGACAGCAGGCTGTGGGCACTACCAACTGCTGTATTACCTCACCATCTAGCCCTCCCTCAAGGGTCTACTCTATGCAGTAACCCTTTGTTCCAGTATACAGACTCCCCTTTTCCTTTAAAATCAAGTTTATTTTACCTCTACAAAGGTTTTTTTTGACAGTGTGGTGAGTGGGCAAGAGCACAGTGGCGTTTAGTTATCACTGGGGTTTTGTACATTTCCTTGAGAATCAGGTGCTCCCTCCCTCAAGCCTGTTAATGTAGGTTCTGACAGCTGAACCTGTCTCAACTCTATCTTTGTAACTCTTCCCAGTTCTCCTTCCACAGGAAATCTGGTATCCTCTAATAGTGGTGCCTCACTGTCTGCCTGGGTACTATCACTCACCTCTGCCCTTGCAGTTACTCTGTCCAAGGGAACATCAGTACCTACCAGAAGCTGTGGCTCATCTTCAGGCTCACTGCTACAGGGCAGCTCCCTCCTTGAAATAGCCACCTCACCAGCCCTGGCTTCAGGTGTGAGGTCTGTCTGGATCTCCCCCAGGCTACCAGACCCATATGCCTGTCTCCAAGCCTGACTGTGTGTAACTGCATGCACACAAGGTACTGCATTATCAGTATCATTCCATATCCAGACATCTACAGGGATATCCTCAAACATACCTACTTGCTTGTTTCCTTTTCCACCCTCCCAGTCAAGCTGAACCCTGGCCAAAGGCATTTGGAATGGGGTCCCTCCTAAACTTCTGACTCAAGTGGACTGCCCAAGCAAGTACTGCTTCTCTTTAACTACTGCAGGCTTCACAATGGTTATGTAAGAGGCTGTTGTCTCTCTTAGCAGTGGCCTGTTTTCTATCCACTAAGACAGGATATAACCATGGATGCCCTTATATCCATGTGCAGCATTGGGTATCCCTTTCCTGTGCAGTGATGCCCTGCTTGCTAAGTAGAGATTCCCTTTTTTCCCCAGCCCATCTGCAGAGTTACATTCTTTGTCTGCCAACCAGATTATCATATCCTCAGGCAACGTGCTAAGGGTTTATTCCCTTACCAAAGGTCTGCCAGCCCTTCAAAAGTGGTGACCTAATACTCGCTCACCCACCTACTAAAATAAGTGCTTAACTCAGCAATATAATCACACACACTTTCATCTGCCTTGTGTTTATGTTCACAAAACATTTTTCTGTAAGCTTCAGGTGTTAACTTAAAACATTAAAGTAAACACTTCTTTACTTTATCATAGTTGGAACAATTAACATCATACAATTTAGAAACCGCAGTTACAGCTTTACCATGGAGTAAGGTGGTCAGACACTGAACCCAGAACCCTTGGTCAACATTATAATGTTTATATACTCTTTCAAATATATGAATAAAACTATCAAAATTATCACCCTCTGTAAACTGTGAAAGAAATTTACTAACCTTTATTGCTTATGGGGTTCAGTTATTCCCTTCCCTATTATATCCATGACCCTGACAAAGAATCAGCATCTCTTTCCATCTCCAATAACGTTGATGCTGCTTCTCATTTTCTTTAGCCTTCAAATGCCATAGTCTCTCTGCTGATTCTAATTCCCAGTGTTTGGCTTCCAGTCCAAGTCTCTTTAACTCCAGATGGATTTTTACATCCTCTGAGGAAAAGGTGAACTGTGCTGTTTCTGAGGCCTTCAAATTCCCATCAACACGCTGGTTATGTTCCTGGTTGCTAGTCTGAGCTGTGACCAAGGCTGAAATCATTGTTTCTTTAATCAGGTTGGCATGCACCGATCCTTTGGTTCCCATACCTTGGCCAACTGGTTCTTTGTCAGCTTACCATAATCATCTGCTGACATCATTCCCTGTTTTCCCTGTCTAAGCTAAACTAACAAAAAATAAATAAAAACTGTTGTGAAAATGAAACTCTGAATGTTTATCATGTGGCTGCTTGAGGGTACACCCACCTTCAGTGACAGCTGCCTACAGGCTACAGAAGTTCATTTAATATCCCACCACTACCAACAATATGTGACATCCCTACCCTGGGCCAGTAATCAAGGAGCCTGAATCCTCACCACTGGTGCTGGAGAGGGACATTCACTTGGAACAAAAATGGATACACCCAGTATTTCCAGATGCAGCTGTCTGCATCAAGCACAATTTCCCTTAAGAGCACACATGGAACACACTCAGTTTGGGGTCTGCATTTCTGTATTTGTCTCCCTCCAGGTCCCCAATAACAGTCTCCACTGGCACAGATAGAGTTGAGACCTTAGCCAAGTGTCCAATCCAATTTTCCAGCACCTTCTTTGTGAAACTAGTGTTTTGTGTCCCTGCCCCAAACAGCTGACACACACTCTTTGAGATTTGATTTTCACACACACACACACACACACACACACACACACACACACACACACACACACACACACACACACACACACACACACACACACACACACGTGTGGCGTGCATGCTTGCCTGCATGCACAACTCAGAAAGGTTGGCACAGATTTACTAGTTATGCCCCATTCTGCCCAGACTAGAGGTAGTTACACTACCAGCAGACACTCCAAAGCCAGGTACTCTAAGGCTCTTGCAAGGGTACCAAAGTATATTGAGTGAAATGAATATTAATACAAATGGTAGTTTGACCAACATAACACTTTCAGGAGTGGCCAGAGCTGTCACCAAATTTATATAAGCACCATCAGGATTAAAATATTCTCTAAAAGACCAGCCAGCCACAATGAAAAATTTGAATATATTTAATAATAAATAAAAAATAACATGAAAATACTAAATATATATTTACAGTAAACACCAGAGTGTTGATCACAGGAAATATTAAAATAACACAGACAAATAGATTTACACAGATACAGAAAAACTGTACTTAACTCATAGGCACTGGAACCATAGGTCAAGGGGGAGGGGCCCCCCACCTTTACCGTTGCAGAGGGAGGAGGAGGAGCCAACAGAGGACTCATGCATGCCTTGCACACTAACTTAAAGAATTTTGCTTTGCACGCTGGCGTGAAGAATTTGAAAACAAAAATTAGCTGAACTTTGCTTTTAAACACAGCTGCTAGAATCAACCATGGTAAGACGATGTTTTTATGTGCTCCATTCAGCTGCTATTATTCTGGTGCTATGTTCAACTTTTGTATGCTCCATGTGTGTGATTTTTTTATTATTCTGGTGCTCCATGTGTGATTTAGCTGTTATTCTGGTGCTGTGTGTGTGTGATTTAGCTATTATTCTGGTGTGTGTGTGTTTTAGCTATTATTCTGGTGTGTGTGTGTGTGTGTGTGTGTGTGTGTGAGATTTAGCTGTTATTCTGGTGTGTGTGTGATTTAGCTGTTATTCTGGTGTGTGTGTGTGTGTGTGTGTGTGCAGTTACTTATGGCTGGTGGTTAGAATTACCCAGGCTCAAACCTTGTACCTTAGGTGCAAGAGCCTGCATTCTCTACCCATACCACCACTTATGATTCAGTGAGTTAGCTCTCAACTGTCTATATTTTCATAGAATATTTGGTTCAAAATTTGTGGTTTTCAGGCAAATCAGTGAGAACAGAATTCAGTAAATAATGATAACCCTTTAAGTTTCAGTATTTCTATCTCTTTAGGAAACACATGGTACACAAAACACTATTTTAGCAACTTTCCAAGATTATACAAACAATATTTAAAACGTGTCCCGGGTTTTGGGCCTTTACCCCCCAAATAAATTTTGGCTTTCTCCAGATTTCTTCTGCTGTGAAATTGAGAGATTTAGTTGTGTCAAGTGGGTGGTGCAGTGGTAGTGTTGTTGCTTCATACCAATAAGTTCTCTGGTTTAGTTCTCAGCTGGGGTGCCTTCTGTGTGGAATCTGTAGTCCTCCTTGTGTTTGTGTAGGTTTACTCCCATGTTACAAACACATATTTCTGGTGCATTTCTCCCTGAGCCTCTGCTGAAAATTGGCTTCATTCCAAGTCAGACTTTCCTGGTAAACGTGTTAAATAAATAAAAAACTTTACAAGGAGCTGAGAGCTTCAGGGGAAGAGAAGTTTAGTGCTGCTTATTCCAAGTCTGTTTGCATTGTTAGTAGCACAACAGGTAGTAGCTTTACTTCTGATGCAGAAGGCTGTGGGTTCTACTCCCACAGTATGCAGATGGATCGCTGATACTGTACTGTGTTGTACTTTAAAGGGAGTAGATGCTGCAGTCCTGTGAATGTCTACCTTTGGAGGCGTTACCTAGTAACTATGAACCTGCTATCAGTTTGCCAGCAATTCCCTATTGCAATATTACTAGCTTATCATTTTTTAATGTAAAATAGGCAATTTATTCTTCAAGGCAACAGCCACTTTATTTGTAGATGAAACAATGAAATATAACGTTGTTTCCTAGCAGCAACCTCTTCATTAGTTGGAGATCCCTTTAATGCTGAATTATTTAGATGACTTATTTCTGCAGTGATTTTGTATATTACTGATATTGGTGGATTGTAATGACAGAAGTTTGAGTGGCCTTTTATGGTTGAAATTTTCTGAAATGCGTAGTTTTGTCATTATTGGTTCATACATTTTGTTTCATTGCTTACTAGAAGACTGTTCAAAACTAAAACTTTAAAACACATTCTAACAACTAGTGCTGTATTATACAAGGAATATAATTTAATACAATCAGGAAGATGAATCAAAGATTGCATAAATGTATGCATGGCCCTAAAAATTTGTTTGAAAACAGCCCAGAGGAAAGTGGGAAAGGCTCAAAATCATGGGCAAATTTTAAGCTTTACTCTTGTTACCATAGCAATGGATGAACGTAAAACAGTTCACACCACATTACCTTGACCTGGTCAAGCCTTTTGATACAATCCCCTACTCAGGTCTAGTACAAAAAATAAATAATGTAGGAGCAAACACTTGCATCACTAGCTGGATTGCCAACTTGCTCACAGGATGCAAGAGATCAAAACAGGGGAAGAGACCAGTCACCATTGGAGTCCCCCCAGAGTTCAGTGCTGAGACTTTTTCTGTTTGGCATATACATCTCAAAAGTAAAAGGAAATACCAAAGGGCTTTGGCTGGCTAAGTTTGAGATGGCTATAAGCTAGGAGTAGTTATTAAATCCCCAAATGACTTAATCATCATGCAGGAAGGTTTGTCCCAAATAATAACTGGTGTCTAAATCATGACAATGCCCTCTGAGAACTGACCCAGTTGTTTGGAATTTGGGAACTTGTGTGTACAGTGACCTAACTTTTGACCAACATGTGCCTAGAGTGATAAGAAAGTATTTCTATATTGCACATCTTATAAATAAATTGATTGTGACTAGATCTAGAGATGTTGTTGTCCCCCTTTACAAAGCTCTCATTAGGTCAATAATTTTGTATAATGCCCACTTTGACATGTATCTGTCCAGCCCCATGCATCAATTGGAATACCTTCAGAGATACCGTACTAAAAGGATACAAGTCCACCTCAAAGATTTATTACTATACTTAGTATCCTACAGAGTGCTTAGAGGTGACATGTCTGACATACAAGGCATTTTCTGACCTAATACAGATGGACCTACTGAACATCAGCAAGTCAAATGGCATCGGAAATACTCAGTCCAGGTATCTAAACTGAATGCTGTGGAGAGATGGATATATATCACAGAGGCTACCACTGTTCCAGAACAGACTATCCATAAAAATAAAACAAAGCTTATCCGCCCATATTAAAATGCAACTTGGATCTAAGGATGGGTAAAAGAAAATATACTAAAGAATTGCCCCTCATGCCACTAATGGATAGAGGCAGTTCCTAAATGCTGCATCCCTTACACGAGTCCCCTCAAATTATCTATGGTATGATCGCAGTTATTCTCACTAGGGTTAATATACAATTATCAGCCATGGGATAGGTAAGATCAATCAGAAAATATTAATTCGAGCACCAAAATGGAAATGGATAAGCTTAAAATGTCCCCCAAGTGAACCTATGTTGTGGTAGTAAATAGTTATAAAAAATTGCCCTTTTTAGATCCCTAAGCACCCCTCTCACCCTCCACCCCTCCCCCAGTCTTCAACAGCTTCCGGCGCCAACTAATCTCACTATATTTTCCTGACTGATCTAAAGAATTACTATTCTCTGGTCACTTTCTAGAGCAAGGCAAGTTGAAGTAGGTGAGGGGTCCTTCCTTGTCATGTTCCAAGAACAGAGTGGAATGAGACTTCAGTCTCATCTAGTATTAAACATGATTTTTGTCCTAGATTATAGAATGACATCACATAAATCTGTCATCTAACTTCTGGTTCCCATGCTACCCCCCTTTGGTTAGAGCTGTCAGGATTTAGAATATATGTGTCAATAATACACACAGAGAGCCTTGCTAAGATCTGCTGCAGCTCTTGGAAGTCATAAAACAATTTCAAACCTCCACCCTTCCATTGTAGCAATTAGTTCACCCCAAAGACAATGCAGAAAGCTTCCTAGTATAGACTTTTTGTCTCAGGCTACATTGAGAACTGTAAGATACAATCTTTATGGCCTAATCCAGGTTAATTTCAAAGTATTTGCAAAGCTAGGTGGATTGAGATTAACCTCTTCTCTTCCAGTGTCCCCTGTTGAAATATATACATTTAAACAGTTACAATAATGCATGCATATTTCTTTTTTTGTCCAACAAGCACACTATTGGAACATTTTTAACACAAGCAGTTTTACAAATACATTTCTTAACACAAGCAAATGTACAAATCAGTTTGATATACAAATGACGTATAATTCTTTACAAAATTCCAGCTAGCTTTGCTGGCATATGTTACACATCCACTGCCTACTTCCCCTGGTATAGCTGGCAATGCCTCACATAGTCACACTCCCTCTACTGCTTCCAGGACACTCTAAAGCCAGCTACTCCAAGGCTCTTACAAGGGTACCTAATTATACTGAGTAAAATGAACACTAATACAAATGGTAGTGTTTTAGCAATGCATCAAGGCTTGGAGTGGCCACAGTGTCACCAAATAAATATAAGTATTCTCAAAGGTTAAAATATTCTCCAAAAGAAAAGCAACAATGAAAAGTTCAAATATATATAATAATAAATAATAAAAGAATATGAAAATACTAAATATCTATCAACAATAAACACAAGAGTTTCACTCACAGGAAATATGAAAAACAACACAGATGGAAAGGTTCACACATATACAGAAAAACAATACTTAACTGCAGCATTTCTCCCTGGGCTTCTGCTGAAAATTGGCTTTGTTCCAAGTCAGACTTTCCCAGTAAACAAATGCTAAATAAATAAATAATAAATAAACAACTAACCTCACTATATTTTCCTGACTGATCTAAAGAATTAATGTCTCCTAGTTCTTTTACTAAAGCAAGGCAATATGAAGTGGATGAGTGGTCCTTTGTCAAATTTCAAAAACAGACAGCTGAGAGCTAAGTGAAATCTCTCAATATCTTAATTTCATTTCAGTGATGGCTATAGAATGATATCACATCTGGTCATCTGACTCTGGTTCCCATACTACCCCCTTTACTAGAAACTGAACCAGAATCTAGCACATATGTGTCATAATGCACACACACACACACACACACACACACACACACACACACACACACACACACACACACACACACACACAGCACTTTGCTAATATGTGTTACAGCATCTGGAAGCTATAAAACTATTGCAGCACTTCCCCTCTTCCATGGTAGCAATTAGTTTACCACTAAGGACAATTCAGCAGGATTTGTAGTCCTTGTTTTCCCAGATATTTTGTTTGTGGCTGCAATCAGAACTGTGAAATACAATTTTTATGGCCTAAACCAGGTAATTTAATTTCAGACTATTTTTCAAAGTTAGCTGGACTTAGATTAACCTCTTCTCTTCCAGTATTCTCTGTTACAATATATCCATTTCAGCAGTTACAATACAGTCAGACTTACAGGTGTATTTCTTTTCTGTACAGCATGACCCATTGTTGGTACATTTTTTAACACAAGCAACTTTACAAATACATTTCCAACACAAGCACCTGTACAAATCAGTGTGATATACAAATGACATATAATTGTTTACAAAACTCCAGTTAGCTATGCTGGTATATCTTACACATCCACTACCTTACTTCTTCTGGCATAGCTGGAAAAACCTCACATCATCACATATGTATATGTACGCACACACACACACACACACACACACACACACACACACACACACACACACACATATATATATATATATATATATATATATATATATATATATATGTATATATATATATATATATGAAATCACTGTACCCCCACACCCCTGCTACTTATATATACTAACTCTGAGATCACTGTCCTCATAGAGGGGAACTTTCTCTAAAGTAACAGCAATTTCAGGCACATAGTTCCCCTGATCACACATACATTTTTGAAGTTGCAAGAATCAGAGTTACACTATGAAGTCCTGAATGTACAAAAAGAAGTCCACAACACTACCCTTAATTCAGACAGATAGGACCTCAGTTTAACATGTCATGCAAATGATGGCCATTCAAGAGTGTAGCATTGCACTGCGTATACAGGAACATGGATGTCTGTGCCTTGTTTATCTTCCCAACATTAAAGGTGAGTGCATAGAGCTGATAATAGGATCTGCCCAAATGAGAATGTATTGCAGGAAGTACATCAGCACAATGATCCCCATCCACCCACAGTGCACCAATTAAGAAGTCTGTGATATGAGAAAAATAAAAGGCTTTTAAATTACTGAAAGTCTTTAAATCATATATAAACAAGCAAATACATGTCACTGTACCAACAACCATTTCTTCAACTGCAGGTAGATCAAAAATTATGGTAAAATGCATTTCAGTAAATCACAAAAACATTTTGCAAGGGTCAAATCCCCCTTGCACCCCTGAGTATGCAGGACAAGCCTCCATTCCTGAAATTATATATGTACCAACTCCAAGGTCACACAATAGTGGAAAAAAGGGAAAAATCCACTTCTGCCAAAATGTGTTTTATCATAATTTCTTCTGCCTATCAGCAGTCAAAGAAACATCTGTTGACAGATTGACTTACACCCTAAACAAATAAACCCTTTCCAAAAGTATATATAATATATATATATATATATATATATATATATATATATATATACACACACACATATATGCAAAGTATATTATCTCTATTTAATTTCCTATTTCCCATACACTCATCAAGATTTTTCTTAAAGAATGCTAATGAAGAACTTTGCTTGACATAGATGGGTAGCCTGTTCCAGAGTATGGGAAGTCTCTGGGACAGGAATCTATCCCTCCAGCATGTCCTGTTTATTGTGGTGACAAGGTTTAGATCTCTAGAGCATGTAGCTTGGAGGGATTCAGATTTCTGTAGGTGTAGTATGTCCAACAGCTCTAGATTTGACATAGCTTTATATGTTAGGCAGAGATCACCTTGGAGTAGGCGATATGCTACTGAGTAAAGTTGGAGTTTTCTGAGATGGTTAGTGTAGGGCATCTGTTTGAGGCCAGTAATCCTCTTTGTGAGGTACTTCTGTGGCCTTTCCAGCTGCTGCAGATGTCTTGTGAGGTGCATTCCAAAAGGGGCGTTGTACTCTATAATGGGTTTAATGAGTGTCGAGTAGAGAGGAACAATAACCTCTTTTTTCCTGGATGAGAACCCTTTTATGATGAGGTGTGTCATGTAGAAGGACTTTCTGACTACTGGCAATGTGACTATCAAAGGACAGACTACTGTCCACCTGGGTCCCAAGGTCTGTTATCACACATTCTGCGTTAAGTAGACTGCTGTCTATGTAGTAGTTCATGGGTACAGAGTTTATACCAAAGGGGATGACAATGCACTTTTTGGCATTGAGCTTGACGCCATGGCTCTGACACCAGGCATCTGTCTCAGCAAGGTCCTTTTGCAGGATTCCACATCATTTGGGGACTCAACTATGGCTCCTAGTTTGCAGTTATCTGTGAACCTCATTAGCCAGAGGCCTTCTGTGTTAGCCTGTACTTCAGAGAAGTAGATACCAAACAGGAGAGGTCCCAGGACTGAACCCTGTGGTACTCCACTTGTCACTGGTTTGAGGTCAGATTTGGAGTGTGCAACTTTTACAGTGTGGGTTCTGTCAGTGAGCCAGTTGGCAGCCCATTTTATGATGTAGGGATTTATACCTAGTTTAGTGAGTTTACCTATAATTCCAGCATGGGGGATGATGTTGAAACCCTTGGCCGATGTCAAGATAGGCTGTGTGATCCACCTTACCCTAATCTACGGCTTTGGTGACTGCTTCAAAGAAGTTGATCAGGTTCAGGAGGCATGATCTGCCTTTTACAAACCTGAACTGGGTGGGATCCAGAGTTTGGAGGTTACCGATGTCTTTGTTTATGAGTTTCATGATGATACATTCCATGGCCTTGCAGGCCAGACTTGTCAGGCTAATTGGGTGATAGTTCCCAGGATCAGTGGTGGCTCCCCCTTTGTGGAGTGGGATAACTGTTGCTGTACTCCATTCAGTGGGCACAAAGCCTGATGTGAGGCTATAATTGAACATAGTGCTTAGGTGGGGAGCCAGTTCATTCTGAAGTTCATGTAAAATGCAGCCTGGGGTGTTTTCCGGTCCCATGGATGCTGTGTTTTTGGCTTTAGAGAGTGCAGCTTTTACCTGCATAGTTATGATTACAGGGACTCTGCATTCTTCCTGTACAGATATGGGCACTTTAGGGGGTGAGGGGGGTAAAGGTAGCACTGAACCTAACTGCCAGGATGTTGGCAATATCAGTTGGTTCTGTAATTTTCATGCCGTTGTGCTATAACTCAGAGCAGATCTGGGTGTTGCCACTGGGATTCCTGACATAGCTATAGAATGCCTTGTGGTTGTCCTTAGAATCAATGGCGATTTTGTTTTCGTAGCTAGCTTTGGAGGATCTTATAAGGGATCTCAACTTCTTACTGAGGCTGACCAGAGAGCTCCTCCACTCATGGGATTTTACTCTCTTTTGCAACAATTTCCTCCTTCTGTTGTACAGTTTCTTTATGGCAGGAGACCACCAGATTGGCTTTCTTTTTTTGGAGGATAGCGTCTTCGTTCTATTTGGGATAGCATGATCCATGCACTCGTGTAAGTGCTTATAGAGAACATTTTTGTAGGATTTAGCAGTCGTAACTGTATTATCCATCTGCTTAGGTGTCATGAAGTTCACCACTTCTGTCTTAAGAAGCATGAAGTTGGCTTTGGAGAAATATTTTACTGTGGTTTCCTTAATGGAGGGTGGGAGTGGGATGTGGATATCAAGGGTGATTAGCTTATGGTCGGATCGGACCAACGAAGAGTTGACTTCAGGTATGGAACACTGGTCACTCTTGTTGGTAATGACTTCATCTAGGATATTGTTGCCCCTGATGGGGGTGTGGATAAGTTGATCCAGGGCATTGGAGTTTATGAATTCCAGAAAGCGTTGTGTGAAGGAGTTGGTACACGAGTAATTTTCCCTGTTAATGGTGGGATAGTTGAAATCGCCCATTATTAGGGTGTTAGGTTGAAGCCTAATGTTTTCCAGTACATCAAAAAAAGAGGAGTGGGAATCCTGGAGCATGGTGAGGGATCTGTAGTAAGCTACAATTTGGATTGCAGTTTTGCCCAGAGTTAGTTGCACTTGGATAACCTCGGATGCATTATACTGAGCAACTAGCCTGGAGGTATGGATATCCTTAATGAATATGAACACACCTCCGCCTATGGTGTTCTGGTCTAAGTTACATGACCAAAAAGTGTGGTATGAGTTATAGCCTAGTAGTGCAGGGGTGCTGTCTGGACCCTTGAACCAGGTCTCAGTCACTGCACAGATATCGATGTTCTCCATTTTAAGGAGTGCCTTGAGTGAGTGCATTTTGAGATTCGGACTTCTAGCATTGAGTAGCATCGCCCTCAGTTTTTGCTTGCCTGTTCCTGTTACAGTGGTGAATTTGTCATTTGAACCTTGCCTGGGGGGGCACTATAGGAATGGCAAGAGCCTTGGCCAGTGTCCGGAATCCCAGGGGCAACAGGTGCAGGCAATCTGTGGCAAAACATCACGACATGATAAAACCTTACCATGATAGGGGGGCCCTTGTGCTGAGCATTTGCAGTGGATTGCAGGAGGAGTCTGAGGGAGATCTGGGGACTGATCTCCTCAGTGAGGCTCGGGCTGATACCTCAGTGGAAGGGGTGGCAGTGTTCCAGAAGCTATCTCCTACCCAAGTTCAAGAAATCCAAGCAGTGTTGCAGGAATTTGGGGACATGTTCACTGGGAAACCAGTGTGCACCCACCTGGTGCAGAACCAGGTAGATACAAGACCCCAAAGGCCTATTAGGCAGACCCCTTTATAGAGTGCTTGAGAGAGTCAAGCAGACTCTGAGGGAGGAGGTACAGGAGATGTTGGAACTAGGGGTAACTCAAGAGTCCAAAAGTCCCTGGGCCTCCCCAGTGGTGCTGGTGCCAAAGAAGTATGGCAGCACCAGGTTCTGTGTGGACTACAGGAAATTAAACAGTCACACAGAGTCGAATGCTTACCCCATGACTAGGACAGATGAGGCCCTAGAGAAGCTGGATGGGGGCTAAGTAGCTTACAACCATTGATCTTACCAAGGGTTACTGGCAGGTGCCCTTGACTTCCAGTGCTAGACAGAAGTCAGCCTTTGTGACTCCTTTTGGCTTGTATGAGTTCACAAAGATGACCTTTGGGATGAAGAATGCCCCAGCATCTTTCCAGAGGCTGGTAGATAATATCCTATCGGGAGCAGGAGGGTTTGCCCTTGCTTACCTAGATGATATTGCCTTCTACAGCCATTCCTGGCCAGAGCACCTTCAGCATGTCAGGGAGGTGCTGGGCAGACTACAGAGGGCAGGGTTGACCATTAAGCCGAGCAAATGTCAGGTGGGTATGGCAGAGGTCTCCTACCTAGGACATAGAGTGGAGAGTGGTAAGATAAGGCCAGAACCTGCCAAAGTGGAAGCCATTCAGGCATGGCCTGCACCTGTTACCAAAAAGCAGGTGAGTGCATTTTAGGAACAGCAGGGTACTACAGGAAGTTTGTCCTCAGTTATAGTACCATAGCTGCTCCCCTCAAAGACCTGACAAGGAAAACAGGTCAGATAAGGTAGTGTGGACCCCAGCATGTGAGCAGGCATTCCAGAAGCTTGAAGAAGCTTTGGGAGGACCCTCTGTGTTAGCCAGTTCAGATTACAGCAAAGAATTTGTTGTGCAGGCAGATGCTTCAAACCATGGGGTGGGGGCTGTACTTAGCCAGATTTCTTCAGAGGGAGAAGAGCACCCATTGGTTTATCTCAGTCATAGGCTCCAACCCAGGGAGGAATGCTATGCAGCTGTAGAAAAGGAATGTCTAGCCATAGTGTGGGCACTGCAGAAACTTCAGCCTTATCTGTATGGAAGAAAATTTGCTGTTATGACAGATCACAACACCCTAACATGGTTAAACAGAGCCAGCCAACAAAATACCAAATTGCTAAGATGGAGCCTGGGGTTGCAAGCATATGATATGTCAGTGCAGCACCACAGTGGGATTAACAATGCCAATGCAGATGGGCTCTCAAGACAGGGAATGGGGTAGGTGTACTCAGATAGACCTAACTCTCTTAAGCAGCATTTCTCAAGGGTCACTTGAAAAACTAGCTTGGGTTCTCCGGTGGGGGGTGTGAAGGATACTAGAGATGGGTAAAGGCTACCAGCCTAGTTAAATAGAATTCTGTCATTTGTAAATATAAATGTTGAAATACAGGCTTGTTTTCTTAAATGAAAGAATATGCTGTGAAGTGTTGAACTTAAAACAATGTAGCAACATTGCCCTCTTCTGTAAAGAAAGCTAAGTCAAGAATTTCTTATCTGTCCTTTGAAATTTAAATTATTTCATGTGTGTCCCTTTGAAGTTAGAATTTGGAGTCGATGAGTCTAGAGTGAAGCATCTTGCCTATTGTTTTAACTTAAGGAATAATAACCAGAATTTACATGTGGAATGTCCTTTATTGCTCTGGTTTCTGCCTAGGTATAAAGTAATGTAAATGCAGTTTCTGTCAGCTTGGGAACCCCAGGAAAGTCTAAAAAATTATGTAACTGGAATCAGGACTGCAATAGCAATTTAAACAGAGAGAATCAGAAGGCATTAAGCATTTTTGTCTTGATCATCCAACTCACATCACTTTCTTGCGCATATGTAAGTTATCATAGACTTGTGTTTTATTTTAGAAATAGCTAGGAGCTAGAAAGATTAGACTAAGTGTTTTTCTGTGATGTCAGAACTGTACTACTGAATTATTTTAAGTATTTCTGTGTGATCTCTGAACTCTTGACTTGCACTGTGTGGTAGAAAGTATTGTCTTGTGGTTTTAATTATTTATTATTAAATATATTAAGACCTTTCAATCATGGCTGTTTTGTGAAGAGATAATTTAAGCTCTAGAGTACATTGCATATTTATAGAGTTTACTGTCCAAGTCATTCTAAATAAGCCTTGAATGTTTAATCACAACTACCAACTGGATAATAATATTACACAGTAATAATTGGACACCTTTTTAAAGGCCTTTGAGTAGCTGATATGTATTAGTGGGCGGTGGCCAGTGGAACTACCATATAGTCTGGGAGAATGGGGCACAGCTAGAGAAACTGTGCCAGCCTTGCCCAGGAATGTCTGTGTGGTTGTATAAACTCTTCTCAAAGTGCATGAGTGCATATGTGTGTGTGTGTGTGTGTGTGTGTGTGTGTGTGTGTGTGTGTGTGTGTGTGTGTCAGCTACTTGGGCAGGGACATGAAGCACTGGTTGGACAGAGAGGGTGCTAGAGGTTTTATCTTGCACTTTAGGCTGAGATCTGCACCCTATAACTGTGCCAGTGGGGAGTCTTATTGGGGACCTGGAGAGCAAGGGAATGACCAGCCCCGGACTGACTGTGATCTCTGTGTGCTCTTAAGGGAAATTACACTTTGCTGTGTGTATTTGCTATCCTTTTCTCATATATGAAATGCCCTCTCTGGTGTTGGTGGTGAGGATCGAGGCTCCTTGATTGCTGGGCCAGCGCATGGGCGTCACAGATGGCTGGACTGTTCACCTTTTGGTTTATTAAACTCTTAGGTGTAACAATAGATAAAAATGTAAAGTTTGATCTCCAGATACAAAACCGTATCGAACAACTCACAAAAACTTGGCATGCTTTATACAGCTAAAACATTTTTTGCAAAGTCAACTAGAACGAGTGTAGTCAACATATATATTTAGCCTTCTGTTCTTTATGGCTCTCCATGTTCACCAATCTACAGTCCACCTTAAAATCCAAACTAGAACAATATATAATAAAGTTGTAAGAGCTGCAGCCAATCATCCCTATTGCACACATCACTGCTCTCTTCTTGAATCACTAAACTGGATTGAATTACTCGTCACCTAGTGTTTACACAACTACTGCTGGCCCACAGAATTATATACAACCTTATTTCCTGTCAAGCTATCAGCAATATCTTTTGTCAGTATCTTCCAACTTGACCCTTTTGTTCAACTTACAAACAACTATTTGAAAATTATAAACCAAATAAACTTATAGGGCACAGCTTATATTCCAACTGTTTGGCCAAATTCTGGAAATCTATCCCAATCCCTATCAAGTCATTACCTGAGATTCATTCATTTAAGCCTCGAATAAAATAATTTCTTTCCAACTCATTGCTCTGCTCGTGTGCCACACCAGACTACTACCAAAGTTTACCCCCCGCATATCCTCATATTCTTTATAACTCCGTTATTTGAAGTGTGTCAGACCGACATTTCCGACTGCTACTTCCTTGTACTACAGTTGTCTTCTTTTCATACTCATTTTGCATTTGTGTTGTATAATTTTTTTTTCTTTCTCTTTCATACTTATCTCAAATGCATTTATCTTCCATATCTTCTCTGCATTTGTTTGATGTTTATATCTTTGTCTTACCATTGTATGTTTTATTGCAATTCTGATCAACTGTTTTAATTTCTATTCTGTGGAGCTTTTCTCTCTGGGCCTTCGCTGAAAATGAGCTGTTGCTCATTCAGACTTTCTGGTAAACAAATATCAGTAAATAAATAAACAAAGTAAAAATGTATTTATTCATTTGTTTATTTATTTTATATTTGTTAACTGGGTTAGTCCAGCTGAGCGTTTAGCTCGTTTTCAGTGTGGACCCAAGGAGAAAAGCTCTGCAGTCAGTATTTGCATTTTACTTACAATTAGTAAGACATTTTCATTTGCAGCTGAACAAATAGTTAGAGAGATAACATTTACAATAAATCATACAGAAAACAGTTGGGTACAATGTCAGAAATCATACCGCAAAAAAAAAAACATTTACTATAAATCATACAGAAAGCAGTTGGGTACATTGACAGAAGTCATACCGCAGAAACTTAGGTACAATGTCATGAAAGGAATACAGTGTTCATAATTCCTAAGTGGTTATATACAGTATAGGTACAGGAGGAGTAGTTAGGTAATGAAGTGGTTAAGCATAGAAATAGAGGGGTAGATGATTATTAAGCTAAACAGTGGAGGAGAATGGAGGGAGGAGGAACAGAAGCTACAGTTGGGTAGTTTCAAGGAGGATGACTACAGTGGCAGGACCATTTATTTGTTAGGTATCTCTGAGTGGCTAGTTTGAAATGCTTGGTTTGGTCAATTGACCTGATTTCTAAGGGTAGTTGGTTCCAAGTTGCAGCAGGGTTATAGTTATAGAGTAAACACCCTGTTTTGGTTTTAGGTTTATAGATCTGTAGGAAGTCCTGGTCTGAGCTACGTAGTGTCCTGGTTGGGGAATATTTAGATATAATAGATAGAAGGCTAGGGCAGAACGATGGTATATAGAGGATGGAGTGGATAATTTGCAGTTGATGTAGTAGCAGCAAATGAGGGAATTTGAGCCAGTCCAATTGTTTAAGAGATAGGTAATGGTGTGACTTGTAGGTTTCATTTGCAGCAAATCTAGCAACCTTATTATAGGTAGTTTCGAGTTTAGTTATGAGTGTGGTATTAAGATTTGTGAATAATTGACAGCTATAGAGAAGCATGGGAAGAAGAAATGCATGGGAGAGAGTTATTCTGGCTGTATTGGTTAGATGTCTTTTGTTACGGAAAGGAGTCCAAGTTTCTGGTGAGTCTTTTTGATAGAGGCAGTGACTTGGAGACCGAATTTAAGCTGATCATCTATTATGATTCCTAGCAGTTTAGTGTTAGGTTCAGCACTAAAAAAATAATCTTAATAAAATCTGTTTTCAGAAATATCTCACTGGTATAAAGCTGTAGATAAAATATCAGTCTAGAGCTAGGGTATATTATAATTTTGCAGCTCTCATTTTTAAGATAATGGTAATGAAAATACAGTCATTCACCATTGAAGGTGTTCCTGCATCCAAATCTAGCTGCCAGGCAAGCATTCATACCTCAGTTCTTAATTCACAAGGGCCACCACTAGGGTCCACTAGAACGGGTCTATATTACATCATCGAATGCTTAAAAAAGTGAACGATGATTAATTGACCCCATGTAAGTGAAAGCTTACAATGTCAAAACCTCAGAGCTTTGCCCCCCACACCCCCCTACTTAAATATACCAACTCTGAGATTGCACTACAGTGCCAAAAATGGCAAAGTAATGGAAGCCTCAAAGCAAATTCTTTCCCAGGGAAAGAATTCACTTAAAAGTCACTTCTCTATTTTGCCTTTTCGTTCTTTTACGTTCAATCAAGACGCATTCAACAGAATGCGTCTTCGATCACGTAATAGGAACCCCACTAGAACTTCTTCCAAAAAGTATCCTTTTCTGTTGCATACTATAAAGAGCATTAGTTATACCATATAAATATTCACATATGCTTCCTTCACCCTCTTGTGAAAACAGTTTTCAAATGCACACAAGCCTGAAGCAACAAAATTTCATCCACTGATACACTGTATTTGTTGATATGAATGACAATAAAGTTTACTTTGACTTTCACTTTGACAGTCTTTTTCTGAAGCTTTTTTCGGTTTTCCCAACATAAAAAGAAGTACACCATCCCTTTATTACCACAACATGTTTCAGTAACAGACTTATATTTTTACTACAGCTTCATCCATTGCGATATTTCTAAAAGAATTTTTGTTGCTATTATTTTTAATATTTATTTATTTATTTAATTAATTAATTTACTGACATTTTGGGAAGGCTCAGATTTTTTTTTTATTTTGTTTAGATTCAATAACATTTTTCACTACTTATATTTCATGACATAGTATTTTAAATGATTGTTAATCTGGTGCCTTTAAATTTTAGTTGCTATGAATGTCACATGACTGTTTAATTATATAAATATAAATACTATGTCTCTATAACATTGAAATTTGTTACTACTGAGCCTTGCTTGTGCTCCAAGTGTAACTTTATCTGTTTGGTTCTCTGTACAAATAGCAGTGATGCTATAGGTTGAATAAACTGACATTATTCTTGGGAAAGTTTATCATTTGCATCCATACATCTCGACTTGCAGACACTGAAAACAGGAACAGGGAGATGGCCTGCACCTGTCACCCTTGGGATTCCAGATACTGGCTAGGGCTCTTGCCACCCCTATAGTGCCTTTTTTGGGCAGGGTTCAAATGACAAATTCGCCACCGTAACGGGTACAGGCAGGCAAGGTCTGAGGGTAATGCTACTCAATGCTAGAAGTCTAAACCTCAAAGTGCACTCACTCGAGGGGCTCCTTAAAATGGAGAACATTGATATCTGTGCAGTGACAGAGACCTGGTACAAGGCTTCAGAGAACAACCCTGCATTACCAGGCTATAATTCATACCACGCCTTTCGGCCAGCTAACCTGGATCGAAACACTAAAGGTGGAGGCAAGTCCATATTCATTAAGGATATCCACACCTCCAGGATAGTTGCTCAGCATAATGCATCCGAGATTATCCAAGTGCAGATAACTCTGGGCAAGACCGCAATCCAAACTGTAGCTTGCTACAGATCCACCACCATGCCCCCGGATTCCCACTCCTCATTTCTTAATACACTGGAAAATATTTGGGTACAACCCAACACCCTAATAATCTGCGATTTCAACGACCCCACCATTAACTGGAAAAAATACTCATACCAACTCTTTTGCTCAACGTTTTCTGGAATTCATAAATTCCAATGCCTTGGATCAACTTATCCACACCCCCACCAGGGGAAGCAATATCCTAGACCTGGTCATTACCAACATGGGTGACCAGTGTTCCACACCAGAGGTCAATTCCTCGTTGGTCAGATCCGACCACAAGCTAATCACCCTAGACATCCACATCCCCCCCCCCATTAGGGAAACCACCGTAAAAAATTTCTCCAAACCCATCTTCACGCTTCTCAAGACAGAAGTGGTAAACTTCACGACACCCATGCAGACTCTTGCCACCCCTATAGTGCCTTTTTTGGGCAGGGTTCAAATGACAAATTCGCCACCGTAACGGGTACAGGCAGGCAAGGTCTGAGGGTAATGCTACTCAATGCTAGAAGTCTAAACCTCAAAGTGCACTTACTCGAGGCACTCCTTAAAATGGAGAACATCGATATCTGTGCAGTGACAGAGACCTGGTACAAGGCTTCAGAGAACAACCCTGCATTACCAGGCTATAATTCATACCACGCCTTTCGCCAGCTAACCTGGATCGAAACACTAAAGGTGGAGGCAAGTCCATATTCATTAAGGATATCCACACCTCCAGGATAGTTGCTCAGCATAATGCATCCGAGATTATCCAAGTGCAGATAACTCTGGGCAAGACCGAATCCAAACTGTAGCTTGCTACAGATCCACCACCATGCCCAGATTCCCACTCCTCATTTCTTAATACACTGGAAAATATTTGGGTACAACCCAACACCCTAATAATCTGCGATTTCAACTACCCCACCATTAACTGGAAAAAATACTCATACCAACTCTTTTTGCTCAACATTTTCTAAAATTCATAAATTCCAATGCCTTGGATCAACTTATCCACACCCCTACCAGGGAAGCAATATCCTAGACCTGGTCATTACCAACATGAGCGACCAGTGTTTCACACCAGAGGTCAATTTCTCATTCGTCAGATCCAACCACAAGCTAATCACCCTAGACATCCACATCCCCCCCCCCATTAGGGAAACCACCGTAAAAAATTTCTCCAAACCCATCTTCACGCTTCTCAAGACAGAAGTGGTAAACTTCATGACACCCATGCAGACGGACAGTAGAGGTACAACTGTTGAATCCTACACAAATGCACTTTATAAGCACTTACACGAGTGCATGGATTGTGCTATCCCTAACAGAACCAAGATGCTATCCTCCAAAAAAGGAAGCCGATCTGGTGGTCCCTGTCATAAACAAACTCTACAACAGAAGAATGAAACTGTTGCAAAAAAGAGTAAAATCCCATGATTGGAGGAACTCCCTGGTCAGCCTCAGTAAGAAGTTGTGATCCCTCATAAAATCCTCCATAGCTAGTTACGAAAACAAAATTGCCACTGATTCTAAAGACAACCACAAAGCATTCTATAGCTATGTCAAGAATCTCAATGGCAACACTCAGATCTGCTCTGAGTTACAGCACAATGCCACTAAATATACAGAACCAACTGATATTGCCAATATCCTGGCAGATAGGTTCAGTGCTAACTTTACCCCCCCTCTCACCCCCTAAAGGGCCCATCTCTATATCGGCAGTATGAAAAGTTCCTGTAGCCACGGCTGCACAGGTAAAAACCACACTCTCCAAAGCCAAGAACACAGCATCCATGGGACCTGACAACATCCCAGGCTGCATTCTACATGAACTACAGAACGAACTGGCACCCCACCTAAGTACCATGTTCAATCATTGCCTCATATCAGGCTTTGTGTACACTGAATGGCACACAGTGATGTTTATCCCACTCCACAAAGGGGAAGCCACCACGGACCCTAGGAAATACCCCTCATTACCTGACGAGCGTGTTCTGCAAGTCCATGGAATGTATCGTCATGGAACCTATAAACAAAGACATTGGCAACCTCCAAACTCTTGACCCCATCCAGTTCGGGTTTGTAAAAGGCAGATCATGTCGCCTAGACCTGATAGACTTCTTTGAAGCAGTCACCAAAGCCATAGACAAGGGTAAGGTGGTTCACATAGCCTATCTAGATCTCGCCAAGGCTTTCAACACCATTCCCCACTCTGGAATTATAGATAATCAACAGAATGCGTCTTCAATCACGTAATAGGAACCCCACTAGAACTTCTTCCAAAAAGTATCCTTTTCTGTTGCATACTATAAAGAGCATTAGTTATACCATATAAATATTCACATATGCTTCCTTCACCCTCTTGTGAAAACAGTTTTCAAATGCACACAAGCCTGAAGCAACAAAATTTCATCCACTGATACATTGTATTTGTTGATATGAATGACAATAAAGTTTACTTTGACTTTGACTTTCACTTTGACAGTCTTTTTCTGAAGCTTTTTTCTGTTTTCCCAACATAAAAAGTAAGTACACCATCCCTTTATTACCACAACATGTTTCAGTAACAGACTTATATTTTTACTACAGCTTCATCCATTGCGATATTTCTAAAAGAGTTTTTGTTGCTATTATTTTTAATATTTATTTATTTATTTAATTAATTAATTTACTGACATTTTGGAAAGGCTCAGATTTTTTTTTTTATTTTGTTTAGATTCAATAACATTTTTCACTACTTATATTTCATGACATAGTATTTTAAATGATTGTTAATCTGGTGCCTTTAAATTTTAGTTGCTATGAATGTCACATGACTGTTTAATTATATAAATATAAATACTATGTCTCTATAACATTGAAATTTGTTACTACTGAGCCTTGCTTGTGCTCCAAGTGTAACTTTATCTGTTTGGTTCTCTGTACAAATAGCAGTGATGCTATAGGTTGAATAAACTGACATTATTCTTGGGAAAGTTTATCATTTGCATCCATACATCTCAACTTGCAGACACTGAAAACAGGAACAGGGAGATGGCCTGCACCTGTCACCTTTGGGATTCCAGATACTGGCTAGGGCTCTTGCCACCCCTATAGTGCCTTTTTTGGGCAGGGTTCAAATGACAAATTTGCCACCGTAACGGGTACAGGCAGGCAAGGTCTGAGGGTAATGCTACTCAATGCTAGAAGTCTAAACCTCAAAGTGCACTTACTCGAGGCACTCCTTAAAATGGAGAACATCGATATCTGTGCAGTGACAGAGACCTGGTACAAGGCTTCAGAGAACAACCCTGCATTACCAGGCTATAATTCATACCACGCCTTTCGGCCAGCTAACCTGGATCGAAACACTAAAGGTGGAGGCAAGTCCATATTCATTAAGGATATCCACACCTCCAGGATAGTTGCTCAGCATAATGCATCCGAGATTATCCAAGTGCAGATAACTCTGGGCAAGACCGCAATCCAAACTGTAGCTTGCTACAGATCCACCACCATGCCCCCGGATTCCCACTCCTCATTTCTTAATACACTGGAAAATATTTGGGTACAACCCAACACCCTAATAATCTGCGATTTCAACGACCCCACCATTAACTGGAAAAAATACTCATACCAACTCTTTTGCTCAACGTTTTCTGGAATTCATAAATTCCAATGCCTTGGATCAACTTATCCACACCCCCACCAGGGGAAGCAATATCCTAGACCTGGTCATTACCAACATGGGTGACCAGTGTTCCACACCAGAGGTCAATTCCTCGTTGGTCAGATCCGACCACAAGCTAATCACCCTAGACATCCACATCCTGCCCCCCATTAGGGAAACCACCGTAAAAAATTTCTCCAAACCCATCTTCACGCTTCTCAAGACAGAAGTGGTAAACTTCACGACACCCATGCAGACGGACAGTAGAGGTACAACTGTTGAATCCTACACAAATGTACTTTATAAGCACTTACACGAGTGCATGGATTGTGCTATCCCTAACAGAACCAAGATGCTATCCTCCAAAAAAGGAAGCCGATCTGGTGGTCCCTGTCATAAACAAACTCTACAACAGAAAAATGAAACTGTTGCAAAAAAGAGTAAAATCCCATGATTGGAGGAACTCCCTGGTCAGCCTCAGTAAGAAGTTGTGATCCCTCATAAAATCCTCCATAGCTAGTTACGAAAACAAAATCGCCACTGATTCTAAAGACAACCACAAAGCATTCTATAGCTATGTCAAGAATCTCAATGGCAACACTCAGATCTGCTCTGAGTTACAGCACAATGCCACTAAATATACAGAACCAACTGATATTGCCAATATCCTGGCAGATAGGTTCAGTGCTAACTTTACCCCCCCCTCTCACCCCCTAAAAGGTCCATCTCTATATTGGCAGAATGAAAAGTTCCTGTAGCCACGGCTGCACAGGTAAAAACCACACTCTCCAAAGCCAAGAACATAGCATCCATGGGACCTGACAACATCCCAGGCTGCATTCTACATGAACTACAGAACGAACTGGCACCCCACCTAAGTACCATGTTCAATCATTGCCTCATATCAGGCTTTGTGTACACTGAATGGCACACAGTGATGTTTATCCCACTCCACAAAGGGGAAGCCACCACGGACCCTAGGAACTACCCCTCATTAGCCTGACGAGCGTGTTCTGCAAGTCCATGGAATGTATCGTCATGGAACCTATAAACAAAGACATTGGTAACCTCCAAACTCTTGACCCCATCCAGTTCGGGTTTGTAAAAGGCAGATCATGTCGCCTAGACCTGATAGACTTCTTTGAAGCAGTCACCAAAGCCATAGACAAGGGTAAGGTGGTTCACATAGCCTATCTAGATCTCGCCAAGGCTTTCAACACCATTCCCCACTCTGGAATTATAGATAAGCTCACTAAGCTAGGTATAAATCCCTATGTCACAAGATGGATTGCCAACTGGCTCACTGATAGAACCCACACAAGTAGCAGACTCCAAATCCGACTTCAGACCAGTGACAAGTGGAGTACCACAGGGTTCAGTCTTGGGTCCTCTCCTGTTTGATATCTACTTCTATGAAGTACAGGCTAACACAGAAGGTCTTTGGCTAACAAAGTTCGCAGATGACTGCAAACTAGGAGCCATAATCAAAACTCCTAACGATGTGGACATCCTACAAAAGGGCCTCACTGCGACAGATGCCTGGTGTCAAAGCCACTAGTGGACAGTAGTCTCTCCTTTGATAATCAAATCGCCACAGTAGTCAGGAAATCCTTCTACGTGGCACACCTCATCACAAAAGGTTTCCCAAGCAGGAAAAAAGAGGTCATTGTTCCCCACTACTCATCACTCATTAGACCCATTATAGAGTACAATGCCCCTTTTTGTATGTACCTCACAAGACATATACAACAACTAGAAAGGCCACAGAAATACCTCACAAAGAGGATTACTGGCCTCAAACAGATGCCCTACGCAGACCATCTCAAAAAAACTCCAGCTTTACTCCATTGTATATCTCCTATTTAGAGGTGATCTCTGCCTAACATACAAAGCTATGTCAAACCCAGAGCTGTTGGACATGCTCCACTTAAAGAAATCCCAATCCCTCTGAGCTACACACTCTAGGGACCTAAACCTTGTCACCACAATAAACAGAACATGTGGTAGGGATAGATTCATGTCCCAGAGACTTCCTATAATCTGGAATAAACTACCTATCTATATCAAACAAAGCTCCTCATTAGCACTCTTCAAGAAATTCTTGATGATTGGATGGGATAAAGGAAATTCACCCTGGGGATCACTTCTGTGGCTCTGCCCGACAGGGGCACAGGAAAATAATTTTCTTGGGTGGCAAAAGCCAGGGTATCTTTTTTGGCTAGGCTTATATAGGCCCTAGGGCCAATAGCCTAGTACCTACCTATGAACCTATAAAAAAAGACATTTGTGACAGTAAACCAAAGTCCGTGTCTGCAAACAAGTGATAAATATGTCACAAAGATAAAATAAAACTTGCAAAAATTACCTGTTGGGTTTCTCAGAAAAAGATGTATGTCAAGACAAGCAGTGTGCTCAGAAAAGTCAGTGTAAAAATAAACTGCCTAGATACAGTGACTATGTTATAGTAGTCTGTGAATACAAACTTTCTAACTAAATAACTACATCTTTAGATACAGGGACACAGACTCTGTGGTAGAAAAGACATACCCTGGGATAGAGAAACACTGTGGCTGGGAGTGTGGCTAGCCCTCCTCTGTTTACTGTGCATGTGCAGCAAGCCCTGATGCTTATTAGCAATGAATCCAGCCAGGCAAGTGTGTGTAATAAGTGGCTCATTACATATTCTATCTGGGACTTCAACATGGACCAGGGAGAGACTGCATACAAGCATGATGATGCAGCTGCAGGAAAGTATAAGCAGCAGTAATGCCCATCCATCAAGACTGAGCCTCATTGGTGTTCTCACATACATTTACAGCTAGAGAAAGAAGTATATGGCAGCCTCACGAGATCATAAGGCTTGTATGCTGTTCAACTTTTTGACCCAATAATACACATATGCAGAGATGATAACTTGTGGAAGGTAGTTGGGAAATAAGATGAAGCCAGGAGGATTACAGCAGTTAGCAGGGCCACACAAATAAGCATATAGCATAGACAGAACTGTGAATGCAGGTGGTTTCACAATCAGGAGTGTAAAAGACAATGGAGAGGGGGCATCAAATACACAGAGGAAAGACAGTGGTGCTGCTGGGAGGATGGATGTGAGTGTTGCTGCTGAGGACACCACTGGCAGTGATGTAGAAGCCACTGGTGGTGTTGCATCAGGCCTGGATGGTGGTAGGGGTTCCAGTCTGAATGTTGTATATAAAAGTCAAAGAACTGAAGAGAAAAAAAGCACGTAAAACAACATGCACATAGGTGCAGGCGAGGAAAGTATAAATACATTCATCAACTGCAGGTACCACATCATGAGTTTGGCCACTCTGTCCAACAGGTGAGGAAACATCTACCCCATTTTAACAATGATATGCCTATATGCAACACCTGTGGGAGATGAACGCACAACCTTCATCACATCTTGTTAAGACACATTACATATAGTCCAGTAGCAGTCAGACAAATGCCTTCCAGGAAACACACATCAGTTGTGTGTCCCATATCTGCAAAACGAAAGAGACAAAAGTGTACAACCCTGAAGGGAATTGAACCCACAATTTTAATCATGTATAATGTTCAAGGGACTTAATTTAGAGGCTGAGCTACAGCAGCAGGCAGACTAAAGCCTTCAAGTAAACACACAGGGATTGTGTGAAAGAAAAAAAAACCTACAAGCCAGAGAGGATTTAAACCCATGACTTCCATCATTTGCAGGAGCTGTAGTTACAGGCTGAGCCACAGCAGTAGTCACCAATAAAAGAAAACAAAATCTTCTGAGGAAAAACAGAAAATGTGTGTGACACACTTACAGAATGAAAGAATAGATTCAAAAAACATACCACACGACACCACCTTTGGAATCTTGTTAATTATCCACAGGTATACTTGCAGTGTAATAATTTGCAGAGAAGTGCTGAAAACTTGGCTGTCATATCCATTTTCATTTGTGCTAACTCCAGTGCAATGACACTAAGTTTATGTACACAGTTTGTTTCTAGCAAAGCCAATAAAAGTAGTGCAATACAGTGGTTGTAAATAATAGTTGCAAGCATGAAATATGGCAACTTAGGTCATTGTTGTATGATGAGCAATGCCAGTGCTTGGTTGTATATGGGCATCGGCGGTGCTCTCAGTGATCTGCTGCTCATACTATGATCACAAAAGGTAACTGATTTGGAAGCCATACCTTGGTATGTGTGAGGTGTTTTTTATCTATTTATGAGCAGATTAAAGGGTACAAATGAGAGTATTTGAAAGGAGTGAAAGGGGAAGCAAGCAGACAGTAGAACAGAAATTGAGTAATTAAGGAATGAGTAAGTTGGAGGTGGTAATTCTTTTTTTGGACAGGTGCCCATTTTTCATGTATAAAGAGAAGGTAAGTTGGGGAAGGAAGTAAGGGAAGTAAGATGAAAGTAAAAGAGTTTGGGTAGGTAGCTGGAGAAGGTAAACAAAACTGACATGGTGTTTGGTAACATAATACGGATGGAGGAATACAATGGTGAAGGAGACATTGGAAAAAGAAAGGGAGGCAATGATGAGAGGCGATTTGTACAACCTACAATGGCGGGAATCGACAAAAAAGATTGAGGAACACCAGAATGGGGAACATGATATGGGTTCCGCAGCTGCAGTCCTTGAGAGCTGAGATGCAGCTGGAGATTATTTGCAACCCTAGGTACCATCACCACTGGGTACTGTCTCAGTTAGTAGAGAAAGTGATGGATAAGGACAAACCTCAGTGAGTCACTGGAGGAGGTTCTCCATCTGACCAATTTGGGCATCTAACTTTCTGTAAATTATCTCCCCCTGCTGCTGATGAGTGACAGAGGTTTCAGCTCCAGTAATAATGTTACTTGTGGGTACAACAGTCCTAGCATTTGGTGCAGGGCTACCTGTAGTATGTAGTGCAAGTTGGGCAGAAGGTGAGTAGGTGACCATAGCAAGATGGGACCCATATGTGCTGGATGTTTCTCATGGTTTTGATGGTGGTAGTGGTGGCAGCTGCACTGCTGCTATTACCTGCAGGGGAGGGATGACCAGCCTTTCCTGAGGGATGGGTGCAGGTCTCAATGTTGCAGCACATAATATTAAAATAAATGGAGAGAAAATAATAAATGTATGCAACAGAAAGGAGAGTGACACAGAGGAAAGGAGAGAGAGGAATACAAATACAAAAAAAAAATAAAAATAAAAATAAATTTGATATATATTTGTTCTACACAAGTTGCACCTGATATGCTTGACTTAACAGCAAACACAATGAAAAATGCTGCTCAGACATACATGTCCCTCACAGGTTATGAGTGGAGAACCAAGTATATTGACAAGGATTGTCCATGACACAGATGTGTACCCACCCAAAAATGTTGATCATGGTAACCATTTGAAATATCAGGGCCTGAATGGCAGAAAGAAATGGGCTTGCATATGCTACACTAAGTCCAAGATGGCCATTTCTTAGAATATTGCTTTTTTCTCTGAGTTATGGAGATCTCAGAGTTGGTATATATAAATTTGGGGGGTGTGGGGAGGGAGATGTGGGTCTACATCACCATTTTGAATGGGGAAACTCCAAATGCTGTTTAATCGAACTCAACAGTTCGAAATCTGTAAACAGCGAATTCACAGGACACTGATTTTTTTCCTAGGGAAAAAAATTGGTGGGCCGTCTTCGGGGCTTTGCTATTTCCTCCACTGTGGTGCGATCTTGGAGTTGGTATATTTAAGTAGGGGGGTGGGGGGGGCACAGCCCTCCACATTGGGCAGTGTGGGGGGTGAAGCCCCCCACTTTTGTTTGTGTTTAAAGTTGATCTTTTTTTTTTCACTGAACAGCGATTTTTTTCCCTGGGAAAAAAATTGGTGTTCCGTAAGTTCACTGTTTACAGATTTCAAACTGTTCAGTTCGATTAAACAACGTTCGGAGTCTTCACCATTCAAAATGGTGATATAGACCCGGGAGAGGTGACTAGCCCCCCTGCAAATGTAAGTTTTAAGGAGAAAAGAACATTTGGGATTCACTCTTCCCCTGTTGTTTCGATTTTTTTTCAGCTTGTCAGCACTTGACATTTTGAGTGCTGTCATTTCATTAGGGAGCAGTTGATCATACATATTTCCCACTTCTAATGCTTTACTTAAAATAATGGCACAGACACACATCAAAGAGAAAATTATTAGAGCATGCGGGGGGATAAACTGACCAGCATTTCTACAATGTGGAAACACAACCTTGACATATTGACACATTTGTCCAAGTAAACACCTGGATGCATGCACACCCATGGACTAATGACATTCCAAAGTCATACTGCTTCCTTTGAACTATGGAAGTTATTTCCGGAAGTAGCAGTAATTTATGAAAGCTATTTTGTATGAAACTGAATGTATACTACTTTTAATAGTAAATGCTGTGTAGTCTGGAGCAAGTTATTCATTCCACTGGTCTTTTGGGCACTCCAATTTTCTCCTGTTTTGCTGCCTATTTACTGCAATATCTTCAGGAGCTACTGAGAGCAAAAGAGCCATTTTAATATCTGTGGATGGTAGACACTGGCAGGTTATATGTGTAGTTAAGATAAATTCTACTTGCATACATAGGTGGTGACTGCTGTCAACTTCCTCTCATCACCCTAGGAAGTCAGAATTGCTGTGTCTCACATCACTGTAATGCTGATGGCACTTTTCCCCTATGTGTTGCATGCCAGTGGCATGGGTAGACAGCTGGGGCTAAATTATTCTAGGCATCAGTCTTTTGCTGAGACCCTTAATAGCCTTCTTGCTGCAGTAGCCTCTGCATGTAATCCTTATGGAAGACACAGAAAAATATTTTTGACTCATCCACCCATCATCTCTGCACTCCAAAATGAGTATTACCCTGTCCTTCTCTGGCTGTGATGTCATACCTTTAAGAATCACAGGGAAAAATGGCAACAAACTGGTGCTCAAATCAGTTCTTACATTTATCCTGTGGTGTACACTGACAGTCAATGACTGGCACCTCATTTGCATGGCAGGTGGTGAGCTGGGAAAATATAGGTACTGTAATATTATAGCTCACAATGATGTTTTAAGGTATGAAATATAGCAGTCTTGTATCTCCATGTATGCGGTTAGGAAAGCAAGCTCAACAGCAACTCCAATTAATTAAAATTATATGTTCATAGGCTCATAGGTTGGTACTAGGCTATCGGCCCTAGGGCCTGTACAAGCCTAGCCATAACAATTTCCTGGCTATTTCTTCCCACACTATTTACTTCCCTGGACCCCTGTCTAGCAGGGTGACTGACGTGATCCCCGGGGTGAATTTCCTTTCTCCCATCCAATCGTCAAGGTTCCTTTTGAAGAGGGCCAAAGAGGTGCTCTGCTTGACATGTATGGGCAGTCTATTCCAGAGTCTGGGCAGTCTCTGGGTCAGGAACCTATCCCTCCAGCATGTTTTGTTTATTGTGATGACAAGGTTTAGATCCCTGGAGCGTGTGGAATTACAGATTCCTTTTGGAAGCATAGTTTGGATGCTGCTTTGTCCACAACAACCAAGACATATGCACAGCATAGAAGAGACTTGATTTGATGGTTATCAGGTGTTCTCATTATGCAAATTCCACGATTCAGAAGCAATAAAAAGTTGAGATTTAATTAGCATAATCCCTCACCTAGTCAGGTGAATCTGCATGACATAGCATTACGATGGGTACTGAGCCTCATCGCACTGTGCTCGGAACCTGCAATAGCTGAATAAGACAAGAAGTTTTCAAGCAAACCTACAGCTCTGCTTGTGGAAGGTAAGTCTTACTTTATATAAAGCTATCTTTTCAAGTATAGCTGCTTTTAATCATGGTCTGGCAGTGTTGAGAACGTAAGGACCCTGGAACTTATCAAAACTAAAGGAGCATTTATTGCTTTTGCTACAAAAAAGTTAAGTTAGCATTTTTTCAACAACATAAACAGAACCACACACATTGGCAGTTTATAATACTTTATTGTATAGAAAAAAATTGCTTTGATATGAGAGAGTGCATTCAGTATACAATTTCAAAAGAGTATCTACATTCAAAATGTACAAACTTGCTTCTCTGCACTATCCCACCCAACTCAGACATAGCAAAGAGGTCTAGCAATGAAGGGGGTAAGAACACAGGAAGAGGTTCTGAACATTAGGGTAGAAACATAATATAAAATTTTTTATTAATTTATTTTCAGATGATGTTTTGATTCTCTTTCAGATGTGGTTTATATATGAAATTTAATTATAGCCAGTCAGTGTTTTTTTTTTCTCACACATTGTGTAACAAATGTTCTCTCTGTAACATCGAATTGAAACAATACATGCTTTATTCTGAAATGCAGACTTTGATTAAACAAAAACACTTCTGGAAATTTAGACTTTTATAGAGCCTGTTTGTGGAGTGTCTGTTAACCTTCAACAGCAAAAACAAAAACTGCTTGTTGTGTCTTCAAAAGAACGACAAAGTTGAGACATCAACCTTTGCTTTTCACTATGTGTAATCAGGATGTTTTGTAGGCACAATACCTCCCCATTAATCAAGATGTATCCATGTACCATTCTACTTTACCAAACTATGAGTACTTGAATGTAAATAGTGATATTTCATAACAAAACTCCCTTTTTAACACACACATACTGTATGTTAGTATGCCATTATTATTAGAGTGACTAACCAAATCCAAATATCAAATGAACACATTCAGCAAATACACTTCACAGTGCCACAATAGCTGTTTACAAATATAGAAAAATAAAATGTAATACTATACTGATTTTTACAGGGGGAAGCAAGCTCCCCTACACCCCAACAACTTTTAAGTACTCCACTGCTGAGATCACAAAACTTTGAGATAAGAAAATGATTTTCTTTTGTTACGTAAATAAACATTTTATTTTTCCCCTCTGTTGAGCAGGCTCAGAGTAACAGCACAGTATTAATAGGGGGTTATGGGGTGCAGGCACGCTTGTCCCCTGTAACAATATATTTCTTGTAGCCATAGAAGTTAACTGGTTAATGGTTTCTATATGAATAACCATGGCCAGTTCTTTGCTGTTTACATCTCTTTGAGTATGAGCTAAGTAGTTGTTGTTTGTGATGTCCTGCAGATTAAAATCGTCACATAGATTAAAACCTTCACATAGTTTTGAAAACATGCTCTGAAACATTCAGTAACTCTTAAAATCTGTAAGTCTTTGTAGATAAACTTGATTCAGTCAGTTCTGATTTGGCAAGTGATTATTCAATATCATGTAATTTACACCATGTGCTTGTGCGTGTGAGAAAGAAAGCAACTCAACGATAGTTTTGTTAAGTGCCTTTGGCGTTTTATGTAGTTCTCCTGACAATAACACTTAATAATTCACTATTCCAAGGACATTTTGGTTGTGCTGATTTGACACATTAAAAAGATGGTATTGAAAAGAAACTCAGTTTTTCATCTGTGGAGGCAGGAAGGCATGGTTTGCTGTAACGTGGTTTACATATAAGCCTACTAACTCTGCTAAGTAAAGATCATCTTCCTTCTGGTTTTGATAAAGCTAGCTCTGTAAAAAATTGTAAGAGTGCGCACGCTAATTTCACTTGGAAGTATATTTAGAAGTAATTCTTGATTTAAAGCTCTACTTTTATTATCAGCTATCCAATGGATTCTCAAAATTTTTTTGACAGGTACTGAAAAAGTCATATCATATGCTTGAAACCAGCTACTTAGATGTATTTGCAATATAGTATCAGATGGTTCGATACAGGCATCTGTACCTCAAGATATGGTGACTCAAAAGTTAAGAAATTTAATTTACTTGGGTTGAAATTGTTTCTCCCAAAACCAATACCTTATGGATACATTTAATATTTTCTTGGATTTTTCTGGACACATTCTCCTTCCAAAATGCTGAACGTACTAATGTGAAGAAAATCCACGTCAGGTCAACTGTTTTTAAAAATAACTAAGCTACTTGCTTTTAATGCAGCATTATCTACTTTATCCAGGAATGTAAATGACGTGATTCATAGGGAAATTGATCCAACAGGTCACTGTAAGTAAAACACTCTCTGTTCAGTATTTTGAACATAGTAAATATATTACTTCTCTGACAATGTCCACTGCAATGACTCTTAGCTAAATGTGCATGACATTTGACTAAATTGCTTTATTGTACAAGCTATGTGCTTGATACAGTTTTAGTTTCTAGTCTGCAGTTTTGCTGAAAAAGTACACACTCCTGTTTAAAGCATAAGCACATACTGTCTGTTTTATTTTCTGCACAGTTTGCTTCAGCAACTGTGTTTAATTAACCTAGTCAAATGGGACTGTGCAAAAGTAATATAAAATAGGTTACTGAGATTCACAGACCTTATGGGGGAGAGTTTTTTCAGGGCAAGTGATTACATTTAAAGGTTTTGCCACTCAACATTTAAAATACCTGTCTCAGTGTCTTCTTGACTGCTAGAACTGTTCCGGTGTTCAGAAAAGCCTATGTGTATTCAAAATGGCTGCCAATTTCTACTGTGTTTCTAAAGCTTCAAGTACATATATTGGCAATTCCTGGCACTGTATATTGTACTATATTCTTTTATAAGCGGTTAAACACTAGTTTCAATTTATAGATAGTTCCTCTTTCTTCTCCTTTACAGTATAGCGTACCAACATTCTTGGATGAAGGAGTACAATTACTGTAACAACTCATAAATGTCAGGGACAGTAATACTTACAGGTCTTTCCATTTCTTTAGAAACAATTCCCAAATTACCCATACCATTAATAATCTAGTAATCTGCCCTGAAAAAAAAGTAATAATGACATCTTTAAAACTTTCACAATTGACTCTAGAATCTAAGATGTTTCCTTTTTCATTCTCACATGATGGATTTTTGTCATTTTTTTTTTTGTTTAAAACATTACTATTAAAACACTCCATCAATATAGTTTACATTCCGTTTCCCAGGCCACTAACCTCTGTAACTTCTACATTTCTGAACTATTAGTTTCCTTTAATGTCTCAGTTTTCAAAAATATGTTTGAACTAGAATAGACACGTGTTCTTTTTTGAATTTAAGAACCATATGATTTTAATGTATTAAAATGGCATTTCATCTTTCACTGCTATAACTTAGCAAATTGTTTATACTTTTAGTCCACATTTTATAAATTATACCTTCGATACCCTGTCATACTGTGGGTTATAGAGAAAAAATGTTATGACACTTGTGTAAAATCTCCATCTAGGCAAATATTTTTTTTTCTGTTTGTGAACTTACATCTTGAAGGTTTAGTACATAGGCACTCAGACTCAACAGTTTGAGATGAAATTTCCTGATTGCAGGTGATCGTTTGGTACCAAGGCCCTGGCCAAGACAGTGGGTTGTGAGTGCTAGACACTTGAGTGCCTGTAGTAAATCCTTTATTTCCAATACAGGTCTCTCTTCAAAGATATTTCCAACTTTGAAATCATTATCACTTTTTTATACTTCTAAAAAGATTGTTTGTCCAACACTTGTAATACAACATTTTCTTTAGTCCATCATTTATACTTCACAGCTGTAATCTCAAGATATTAGCAAGAATGTTTTTCATTCATTTTACACATAACAGATTTGTGGTCTTAGTACAAACAGGGCCGGCCTTTAGTCAGCTGGTGCCCTAGGCAAAAGGGCTCCACAGAACCCACTCACACACTACCCAGTGCCCCCATCCTGGTCTACCTTCACCATCCAGGTTACTTTTTTTTACTTTTTCTCACAGTTTATCTCATTCTTCAGTTTTACCTGTATTCATTCAACATATTATAAAGAAAGTATTTCTTTACTTCAAAAAAATAAAATAAACAAATGAATACTGAAAAAGTACCCCTGCTAGAGCGGCACTCCAGGCGGCTGCCTAGTTGCTTATGCCTAAGCCTGGATATGAGTACAAACTAACCTTTTGACATGAGATGAACATTTTCTTAGCCTGTACTCAGAAGTTAAGGTCATAAAAAAGTCAGTGTTTATAACATGACAAAACCATTTTCAAAATAATTACGATACAATATGTTTACGTTGAAAATGCATGTTTACTACTTTGTTAATATTCAATACTTATATCTAAAAAAGTCACCATACCTTTTCCTCTACAGTGCTTCAAAAATATGGCAGCTATCAGCTTTTTCTGTAACTTCTGACTCCATGTTTAATATGAAAAAATCATGATATCCATGATTATTTGTGAACACTTCTTTAGGTAAAAATAAATATATTTTGTTTGATCTTCTTCACAACACAGGATTGTAGCAATTTATGCTCACAGTTTAATATTTATAAGCTGATATATATTCAAATGCTATATTCCTCAACTTCAGTTATGAATATTCATTATTCAAAATCTTTAACCTCATATTCATTGTTAGCAGCTTTGGTGTTTTCTTTTGTGTGTGTGTGTATGTGTGTGTGTGTGTGTGTGTATGGGGGGGGGGTACTTCATATTTATTCTTAAGCCTATCTTTATAACTTGACCTGAATTAATACACATCACATCACATTATAGTACAACATTGTATTTGCATGTGATAATCTAATTAACTTTCACTCATCTAGAAGTACTCATTCTTTTTAAAATCAAAAGATCCTGTGGCATGGTTATCAAAGTGCCCAAACTGAAATCTAGTTTGTGATATGTTATACATTTGTAAACCAGGTAAGCCTGCTGGACAGGAGTATCACTGGAACACTGTCTCAAAAGTGACTGTCTTGGAGTCAAACAGCAGGCAACTAGAGGTGAAATGAATCAAACCCTATACTCTTTAGTTACAAGAGGTACCATATTAACAATGCAGCATCTTGTTAACTGTACAGAATCTTAATCCTCTGTGCTAACTGATGGTTATACCTTATATATGTTTCCATTATTGTTAGAACAAACCAATAAAAAATAGTTGATAAATAGAAGAATTTGGGAGAAAAGGCTCATCATGTTTTCCCCAGCTACAGTATGGTTTGCTTCTCTCAAATGAGTTTGCATGCCTCTCAGTATTGTTCATCACCAGAATGTAATACCCCATACTCATGAATCTTCTATCTCCTGCTAATGCCTCATAGTGTCAACCATGCAGAGTGGAGGTTGATTCTTTTGTGCCTTGAATAACTGCGCTCTTCCATTGGTGGAGGACATACCAGATGCATCTGTGCCCTGTAAAAAACATGGGGTTGATAACCATCACAAGGCATTTTTTGTATTATTTCTGAATGGAAGGTGCAGATGCACCTTGACATCATCATCATGGCAAGAACATGCAAGAAGCAATCCAAGGAAGGAAAATAATTTGGGCATTCATTTATTCTCTGTCTACTGATTCTTCAGCTCAGTTTTTATCAAGAAAGTTGTACTTGTATAATTAAAACAATTTTGGCTGTTGTGCACAGTCAGAACACATTTCAGTGGAACTAATGAGCACACCCATTATGCTGTGATTTTAATGTCATAATATTAATAATCACCCAGGCTATCGCTGCTTTAAAACATTTACTACGATTGGTATTACTGTGCCTTCTCTGCACAGTCTCTTTAACACTTTTACCAGGGTTGAATGGTACAAAAGACTTACAATCTCTGCAGCATCTCCAGGAGAACATATACTTTTAAAGCTGATAATTTGGAAGAAGTAATCTTGTAGAGCAAACGCTAGTTGTCAATAGTTATTTGTGTACTATAACAAGTTAAGACTGAAAGCAAAGGAAGTCATGATGTCTGCTGAAGCAGATGTTTCTACTGCAGCACTCACACATTTGATAGAGTTCAGTTACACACTTTGGAGTAAAAAAAATAATATGAGCCACTTGTAAATGTTGAAAGTCCTGGGTTCAATTCCTAAAAATGTACATAGTTTGCTTCTCAACAACCAGAATGAGATTTATTATAATGACATATATTAGATGAGTTCTAATTATTGCCTATATCAGTTATAAAGAATTTAACATGCAGCTGAAGCAAGGTTTGAATATTGAATATGTCACAACTTAAAAAAAAGGTAAGCGAAAGAAGGGCAATTGCTTTCACAAGTGAAATAATAAAATGCACAGTTAAATAAAACTCCATATGTAGTTTAATGCTATTGCAAAATGACAGGGCAGATAAAGTGCTCCTAATACTTCTGTTTAATCATTTCTGTTTGTACCCTCCCAAAAAACTTTAGGAAAAAAATATCTCCTATAGTTCTCATGAGTGGAAATGTTAAAGTTTCCAAGTGGTGCAAGACCAGCATTGCTACTAATAATAATGGTATTACTTATTAGATCTGCAGTGTTCTATTGCTGCTGGAGGTGGGAGGGACAGATGAGGTGACATGTCTACAATGTTCCACTGTTGATGGAAGTGAATGAGAGAGTGGGCGGGGTGATATGCCTTCGGGGGGGTGACATGTCTGCAATGTTCCACTGTTCCTGGAGGTGAATGAGAGAGTGTAGGGGGGTGACATGTTTGCAACTTTGCACTGCTGTTGGAGGTGGGTGGGATGGTGGAGAAATGACATGTCTGTTCCACTGCCACTGGAACTGGGTGGGAGAGAGGGGGATAACATATGGACATCCAGATTTGTTGATGCAAACTGTCCAAGCAATGTAAATGAGTGTACTGGCATCAATTTGTCAAAGTAACTGACAATAAATAATCAAAGCAGCAAAACAGAAAGGGGCCATTTTGAAATTATAGAGGTGGCTCCAAAAGTTAACAGAAGTAGGAATGTAATAATGAAGACTGATTTAGAGAGCCACAAAAACCCTTTATTATGATCATACATTATGTTTTTATAGCAAGGGAGTACTGTATATACTAAATGGTGTATTTGGATAAATGAGTCTACACAAAGTTAAGTTTAACTAAAACATTTACACACAAATCATGCAGAATAAACCAGAGCACCTTGTATTTCCACCTTGTCCCTCTTACTTTCCGCTGTTTCTTAGTTCCTGTACAAAATGGAATTTGCTGTACTGCTATTACTGACTGCCATATGTAGCTTGTTCTGAGAAGTGTGGCATTAATGGATTATATTTCAACTCTGAACTAGAATCCTCTCTTGTTGTATTACATACACTGGGCCCCTGTTTAAAAGACGGTAAAACACCTATATGAACTTGCAATAAAATTATACCACTGAGCAACTATCATATTAGTAAGAACCATTTCATTTAGTTTTAACACTGATGTCTACTTAAATGTTAAAGAGTATGCCAGTAATTATAGTTTTGAACGGCCTTCTAAATGGACCATTTCTTCTTAACATCTACAGTTTTATCATCTGTATTCTCATTTCAAGTAAAAAGGCACACGTATCAGTTGCGTATTTTTCCTTAATTTTCTTCAACAAAGCCTAATGAAAATAGCAATTCCTAATCATAAAAGGTGTGGATGGTCTTGAGAAGAATTCCTTTCAAAGAAGAAAAGGGATGGAAAAAACATATAAAATTCAAGGACATAATTATGGGCTAAAATGTGATTCATCCCGAAAGTCTGAAATATTCAGTTCTTTTTACAAGTTATGGCAGCATGGAGTATTTGTGGAATTTTGTTTTTTGGAGTGTGGAGTAAGACAAAATACACTCTCTGTTAGTTTGGTCTTGGTTTTGGGATTCTGACTCTTTGGTAGTATGAAGGGACAATGAAAAGAAATGTTTAATACTTTGTTCAATGAACAGTCGTAGTGGACAGGATTGAAGCTGCAAATGCTTTAGGCATTCTATGTAGTCTCACCCAAAGATTACTAAACAAATCAGCCATTCTACCAGTTATTCATACAGCAGTATCCTGAGTGACAGACAAGCTTGCCAATAGAACACATTATAGTCAGGTTAAGACATCACTACCTCAAAAAAGGATTTATTTTTTTACAACTTTATTTAAAATTTAATGAATCCTTTGCCTTAACTAAAGCATTGATTATACTAAATGTAAATGAAGGTGCCTACCTGAATAAGACAAATATGTATTTATTATGGACAATACTTGCTATATCTAGGAAATACGTAACCAGAAGGTGGAATTCAATTACACCCCTGACCTTGGAAGAATTCTATACTTTACTGAAGACAACCGTAGTGATGGAAATAAAAATCAAAGCACTACGAATCTATCCCAGGCCATTGGTAAATAATCCTTGGAAGAAAGATATATGTTTGTTGGACACTCTGCAATAATCAATACTGTATCTCTCATAACTGATCTGTTAATTCTACATTTAATAACATACAGTGTATATAATTGAAAGTCAGGCTATTGTAAATATTGTATATAGTTGTTTAAAATAATATTTAAAAATATTATGTAAATGTTATTTTAATTGAAAATAAAAAAAATTGAGGAGAAAAAGGATTTATTAACAGTAATGTGCCATGGCATTTTTAATTTGTGCCTATATTCTGCAATGATATCTGACTTTACATAGAAATATAAAATATAAACATAATTTTGTGGAATGCAGAGAATGAAACAATACATGTCACTAGCTAAATAATGATCAAAACTAAGCTGGGAGAGTTACTAGTAACAAAATAAAAAAAGGGAATATGGGGTCTGGAGACACTGTAGTTAATTTAAGTTATCTATACATAGCAATTCATAGCTTAATCAAGGGTTTAACAGGCAATTGGACAGAGAGGGGTTGAAATGAATGTGATGATCAGTATCTCAACTTGTACTGGTTCAGAAATATTAGAAGCATCAGAGTTTGTTAGTATTAGACATTATACTACTACAAACAATTGTTTATGGACTCAGGCACATGAGGATTTCTAGCAAGGAAAAAAGTGCTTTAATATGATTTTAGAGTGCACAAACGTTAGCAAATTTAACTTAATTGGACTGATGGGCAATATATCTATTATACTTCTAATAAGTGTTAAAACCTATTTAATGTAAGGAACAACACCACATTTGAATTCTCCTCTTTCAACTATTTAATGTGAAATTGGTGAAACCTGTTAAAGTCTGAGTTAATCGTTAGGGCAGTGAACCAAAGTCCATTTTCCTAACCCTGTATTTACTTGCTTATTTTTTATAAGTATTTCTGTTTTTTTTTTTTTTTGCTTCTTGGGGTGAGGCATTTTTTCTGTTCAGTTGCCTGATATTATACCAGTCCTGCAACTCCAGACTTCAGCTGGTAAGTTTCAGCAGGTCATCCCAGAACTGTTTAATTCACTTTACAATGTGAACAGCTATTGAGATAGGTGGAAAACGCTAGAATGCCAGAATGCCAGAAGGGAACTGGACACAAGATCAAATAATGGCAGCAAAAGGACATCAGAGTGACATTGTTTTTTATTTATTTTTTTACACTGTAATCAAAGTCAGACATAGAAAAGGATGTGAAAATACAGGGACATTTGATTGCTTTGGCTATGCTGTTGAGAACCCCAGATAAAACCACTAAGGATACAGAGTGCTGCACATGAACGGTAAAGGAATACGAAAGTGTACAGATACAAATTAATTTTCTGGATATATTTATACCAGGACACGTCATCAAGTATTCATCAAGAGAAATGTGTGGGTTGTGATATTGGGCAATGCATGACATATTTCTCCATTTTATTTTCTTACCACCATCACAAAGCAGTGCACAATGGTGTAGTGGAAATGAGCAACACATTAGATATTTTGCGAATAACATATTTGCTTATAGTGCTGCTCAGAAATGCTTTAGCATGATTATTCTCTATGTAAATGTACACACATTATTGGTATCAGACACGTGCTTATGTACATGAACACACACATAAATGCAAATCTCATAAACTTCATACAAAGCATATATGTATGTTACGATACATAAATTCATAGGCAAATTATACCCAGCCTTCTTAATATATGTGCATGAAAACTTGGCCATATTGCCTGTAGTAACTTTCTCTTGCTGTAAAATAGTTTTCTACACCTGGAAGGAAAGTCCAGCTGACATACAGGTGAAGAGTACTCTGTGTCCAGTATGGATTATCGTTTCAGCTGGGTGGCCTAAATAACACATGACTATTACCTAGAAAAGTCAGTGATAAGACTTATTATGACATTATCTGTTATGAAAAGCTAAAAGACAACAAAAAAGTAAGAAAATAAAGTAGGGTAGTACTTACATGTTGGGCTATCCAAGGTTGGATGAATTATACGTTTGAGTTTAACAATAACAGAAGGACATCATTGTGAATACTGGCTCTAGATGGTTGTCACTATTGATGTGACACCCTGACCCCATGTGCAAAAAATGGAAAAGAAGGGGTTGTGAATGGATGGAGTAGGACTTTGGATGTATGAAATCATTAAAATTCTGCTAATTGTATATGTCACTGTAAAATGTGAGGTGCATGTATGTGTATATACACACACACACACACACACACACACACACACACACACACACACACACACACACACACACACACACACACACACACACACAAATATGTGTGTGTGTGTGTGTGTGTGTGTGTGTGTGTGTGTGTGTGTGTGTCTCCTTCAGATGATCAAAGTTTTAAAATTTCAAACTTTCTGAACGGAGATCTCCGTACAAATATAAATGGGAAATTGTTCCTTTTCCTCGATGAAGTGTTATCTCAGGGTTGGTATATTTAAATAGCAGGGGGTGTAGGGGGTGCAGGTGGGCTTGCCCCCTTGCAAAAGCATCCAGGAACATTTTTTTGTTTTGGTTTTATTTTTATTTCAGGTGTTGATATGAAATTTGAAGTTTTAAAAGTTCAATCATCTGAAGTAGACCTATATATATATATATATATATGTATGGGTTACCTTCACTTCCCCTAAGTTCTTTTGACTGACATTCATTTGACTGAGACCAAATGACTGGCACTTTACTTCTGCTAAAGTTCACTTCCCCTAAAACTCATTTCCCTGACAATTAGTACTGGCAGTGTGTACAGTAATGTAAGGGCAGTAGAAGGAATATGTCTTTTTCCCCACTGTAGTGTGACCCTGGAGTTAGTATATACAGTTAGGAGGGGTTGTGGGGGCACAGCCCCTCTCACTAGAGGGTTTGGGAGCAAAGCCCCCCACCTAGTTTGGCTTTACTGAACAATATAAAACCAAAGGCAGAAAATATAAAATCAAACTAGGTGGGGGAGGCTACACCCCCCCTCACCCCACCACCAGTTTGGGGGGCTTTGCCCCCACACCCCCTAACTATATATACTAACTTCAGGGGATTGCACTACAGTGGGGAAAAGGACATATTCCTTTTACTTGCCTTACAGTGCTCTACACACTGCTAGTACTAATTGTCAGGGAAATGGGTTTTAGAGGAAGTGAACTTTAGGGGAAGTGAAGTGTTAGTCATTTGGTCTCAGTCAAATGAATGTCAGTCAAATAAGTGCTTTAGGGGAAGTGAAGGTAACCCATATATATATATATATATATATATATATATAGAGAGAGAGAGAGAGTCTATTTTCTTGAAAGAAGCATTGTAAGTAAATATTTGAAGCAGTAACCATCATCAAAAAAATCTGTTCATAGATGAGTGATAATTTTTTGCTTATCAGGCCAGATTGAATAATGCCTACACTAATTGTACACGGTATGTATTCAAGAAAATCCCTACCACATTTTTTGTGCATTCTAGTAACTCAGAAAGGTTACACTACGAAGAAAACTAAAATTAGGAGGAAGAAGGTGTGTTATGTCTTTTTATTTCTGTTCAATCAGAAGAGTGTACACTTAGTGTAGGCTTTAATAAATCCCGGATCATTTTTTTTAATCTTACTTTTTACTAACTAGCAGTATATGGAGCAGACAAATCTCCATATAAGAGAAATAATTATGATTGGATCTCTGATTGCAATGAATGCTCTCAAGGTTAATTTCTTGGAATCCATGTCTCAAATACATAATACGTATGTTATGATCAGATCATAATCCTCTATATGAAAAATTTCCTTTACTGGAATCTGCAGCTCTTGGCAAAATCTTATATAAATTATATTTCCTAAGTATTCTCTACAATGCCTAGCCAATTTAGAGAGGGAATTCCCTTCTATATGAGCTTTAAACATCCATTACAATGCACACTAATATATGCAACACACATTGTGCAGTGCATACTGATGTATGAAATCTGCATTGTGCAATGCACATTAATGATTGGAAGACACACAGTAACATATGGAACATGCACTTTGTGATTCACTCCACAAACACTGTGTAATGCACACTAATGAATGGAACACACATTGTGTAAGACACACTAATGAATGTAACACACATTGTGTAAGACACACTAATGAATGGAACACACATTGTGTAAGACACACTAATGAATGGAACACACATTGTGTAAGACACACTAATGAATGGAACACACATTGTGTAAGACACACTAATGAATGGAACGCACATTGTGTAAGACACACTAATGAATGGAATGCACATTGTGTAAGACACACTAATGAATGGAACACACATTGTGTAAGACACACTAATGAATGGAACGCACATTGTGTAAGACACACTAATGAATGGAACGCACATTGTGTAAGACACACTAATGAATGGAACGCACATTGTGTAAGACACACTAATGAATGCTCTGATGCATAGGGATAAGAGCATGAACATAGAAGAGAAGAAGGAATATCGAATAAACCTCTTCTTCTCCTTTAAACTTGCTTTTATCAGGAGTGCATGCCCTCCTGCACTCCTGATGTGGTAGGCAAGCACCCCAACACCTCTCAGATTTATGTGTACCAACTCCAAGATCACCATACCTCAGATAATAGCCATTTCTCAGAAAACTCCCTATCTCAGACTTATTATATGCAAGTCCAAATTTTTGGTCAATCAGTTTCCACATTTCAGGCCTCAGTATACTGAGTTCTAACATTTCAGATCATTACCAGATATAATGCCCAGCATCAGTAAGATTATTACCTTTTTACAAATGTAGAGTCCTAAGGAAAAATATAATGCATTGGTGTGCAGTATTGACATGATTGTTTCGTGCTAATAGGGGTTTATTAGCTTGAAGCATTGAAAAGTTTACAGTGATTGTTTATTTGTTATGTTGGGTCTTCTGGATACCTATTTCATGACCTGTAAATACCACAAGACAAAATGATACTGTATGCAAAGATGGTTGTCAGGTTTTTTTAAATATAGATCAACATGTGCACCACATTACTCATTTATTAAGCCTGTCATTTTTGTCAGTAAAGGTGGCATTAATTATATGGAGAAGTCTCTTTGCATGCATATTATGGAAACCAGTGTCTGTAGTTTCAAAATCCCATGTTCCCAATTCAGCCTGCAGAAAAAAAAATCCAGAAAAACTGTGTTAAAATATGGAAGAGAGAACATACCAGCAGCTTTGTTTTCAGTCCCTACCAACATACTAACTATTTAATGTCAAACATTCAACAACAAGCTAGACAGAAAATGAATCAATGGTAAGGGTGGGAAAACTCATCAGTAATCAGCTTTCTCTAATATGATGAGGGCTTGCTGCCACATTCTGGTTACATTACTCTATGTTTATCATCGGGGGGAGAGCTCAGTTGTAGAGACCGCATCTCTGTGATCGATGATTCTTGCGGTTATAACCCCACTCCCCATGATATATATGACTTAACAGAAGTGTGTGTGTGTGTGTGTGTGTGTGTGTGTGTGTGTGTGTGTGTGTGTGTGTGTGTGTGTGTGTGTGTGTGTGTGTAATGTGTGCAGACCAGAATCCAATTTGCATGTCTCATGGTTACAATCATTAAAATAGCACCACTGAGAAACCTCTCTCACATCCTTTATTTATTCAGATTTTCTTTTTTTTTTTTTTTTCATTTAAAAAAAATTATAAAGAACCTGAATTTTTGAGTAGTAGGGTATGGGTGGTTATGCCCCACTTTCACAGTGGAGAACATTCAGTCCATCTTGGTCTTGAAGCTGGGAAAGCCTCACTGCTCACGGGTTGATTAACAAAATCTTCAGGCATGCAGAAGCACTTATACATTCATGATTCAAGAAAAAAAATATTTCCACAGCCAGACAGGGATGTCATTCGGGATGATTTCTGCCATGAGTTTCTAACAGAAGTTTTCTTTGTTTGCACTTTCCACTTTTTTTTTTTTCGTCCACTATCACTGACACAAGAACAAGGCTTTCTCAGAAATAGATGTCCATGTAACACAATCTGAAAGCCCTCCTAGATGTCATTGTTGTTCCCTTTCCTGCCCCCCCCCAAAAAAAAATCTGGTTACTTCAAACTCTAGTCTTAGAAAGGTGGAATTATCTTTTCTTGTTTAAAAAAAAAAATACAAACTTTTTTCCCCCTTGGATAGTCCTTTCAGTACATCACAGTAAGCAGAAATGCAAAAATCTCTGAAAAATCGAACAGGGGTATTTCATGTTTAACCTTTATAGAAAGAAATCCAGCATCCCATCTTTGAGTTGTATATAAAAAGAACACATTCTGGTAATAACTTGCCAGCTTGTCAGATTTACTTCCAAGGCAGTTTTTTTTTTTTTAACTGGGTAATTTTCTCTTCCTCTCTAGCCTTGTATATTTATTTGTCATCTATTGGTTCATAAAGAGTCCAACCAAGGCAAAGAGAGAAAAAGAGGAAGAAAGGATGGTGTACTGCTGTCCAGTATTTAAGGGCTCCTTATGCTATCCTCTTGGGGGACGAGGAGGGGGTTTGCCGATGTCCACTGTGATGTTTGTGTACAGAGGATATCGGACTGTCTCTATCAAGTGATACTGTAGGGAGTTCATGCCGTCCCGGTGCATGGTAATCTTTGTATTCTGGATTTTAGTAAATCTAAAAGAAAAAATGGTAAACAAGAATGAGAACAGATTTACATTAACCATATTACGAAAACTGCTAATTAGAATGCGGTGACCTCATAAAGTACATTTCACAATGGCCAATATAAAAAACTGTTAACCAAAACTCAGTCTTTACATTCCCATATGTAAATATTTTACACTAAAATACATTATTTGAAAACATTTTTGCAGTCATTTTATAATTCCAGTAATACACTTTATAATATACATAGCAATAAGAGTTACCTTTTCCCTATGGAGGATGTTTCCTGAAGTTAATCTATAGGACATGTAATGCAAGTCCTGTATCATGTACGCTTGTGTGCCACACTGATTAATGCAACCATGAATTGTGAAACTAATGTATAACAGAAACCACTGCATATAATGTGCTTTCCTTCCAATATTCACTTTAGGTATATTGTAGAAAATACTCTGAGCAAAGCATAATCCAGTAACTTCACTTGCGCAAAGAGGACTTACACAAAGTCTTAATAGTGAATTAATCTGTGGTATTCCTACTTGTTAAACAAAGCAGTCACTGCAAAGCATTATTAAAATGTCTAAGCTAACAGGCTCCGCTGAAGTTGAGGCTGGACTCCTGACTCCTTACTATGATTTGGGCAACTTTGGCCAAAGTAGCACAGCCAGAGTCTGAGCTGTAAGGCAGCATGGTAGGACTGAGCACAAGAGTCACATCTCCTACCTTGAGGGGGGTGGCATAGCTGTTCACGTTAGGAGCATTCCCTGTTGGGCAGACTAGAAGTCAAGCCATGGGCAAGTGTATGTGTGTGTGTGTGTGTGTGTGTGTGTGTGAGAGACAGAGAGCAAGAGACTGACCTAAGGAATGATGGCATGTCAAGGTGATGAACCTTGCAATGTGGAGGTCTGCTTTATGTATGTTTGCATACAAGCATTAATCAGGTTACTTACTGCATATAAGGAAATTCAAGCCAGTCATATTTGATGGGTAGTAAGCACACAACTATATGACAGAAGATGACCATTAACAACTTCCTTCATTTCTGAACTTCTTTCAGTTTTACATCAAAGAAGATGCCTTATGCAACATTTTTCTTTTAACCATATAATGCCAGCTACTTTCTTAATATAATTTTTAGCACAGAACTACTGAAAGACATACTGCAGTTGAAAATGCTGCACTAAATAAACTATTTGCAATACTTAACAGTAAACACAATTTGTCTTCCCATACCCAAACTGCATCCTCTTTTGACAAAGTTAATGTTAATTTATATGTTTACAGCACTTGGCTCAGTACAATAAAATAATGTTCAAGAAATAAATGAAATGCATTAAAGCTCAGAATATAAGGCCTTGAGGTTGTAACTGTAATAACCACCATATTAGAAGATGTCATGTGCCAGGTTAAAAAATGAATTTTAAGGGATCTTTTAAATCCAGCCACTGTAGGAGACTCCCAAAGCTACAAGAACAAAAACGTCTGGAGGTGCAGAACCTGGTAAAAGGAATAAAAGCTAATATAATCCACCTACACCCTAGGAAAATCCAACAACCCTAAACAGGTAGAGTAAAGGGGTTTAGTCATATCTATAAGGTATAGGAGCTTTTTCAAGACAAGGGGACCCTGGTCAAATAGGGCTACATATACAAACAATAGAAGTTATCTGAGACTAAGCTGATAGCCAGTAAATACTTTACAGAACTGGCACCAAGAACTCTTAAATAGTCATACAGGTTCAAATTCTGACAGATGTATTGATGTATAACATTCAGAACTTGATTCAGAAGTACAAAATGAGGACATTTAAATATTATCCTGCCATACCACACATATTTATAAGGAAGATTAAGGATTGCAATGTAGACCTGTTTAAAACTAAATCTGAACATAAGTACTGTCATAATGTGCTGGGATTATCATTGATGTCTCAGGCCATAAACCCAAAGCACGATGGGGCTAAAGTAGGACTGAACACACCTTTAAAGGTATGACTCCAGCATCCTGCAGGTTGAGCATGAAAATGTTTAAAGCTTTTATTAAAAAAAGTTAATTGAACCACTTGTTAGACTCTAGTTTATGAAAAAAATAACTAAAGATGCCAAAAATGTGAGAAGTTTTCTGAATTACAGGTATCACACAAATGGAATATTATGACTGGTTGAAGTAAATTGAAGTTTACTAGTGCATACAATGCTTTGGAAGAGGAGCATTTGTTTAATCAACTGTACTTAAAAATGCTTAATACTTAATAAAGGACATGAGGCTATGAATGGTATATATTTTTCTCGATGAGCAACATGTAAAAATAATGGAGTAGTGGATTATTTTTAACAAGTTATATTTGCTACAGGTTAAAGTTTCAAAGAGCTGGTTGCATGGATCCAGAGGAAGTGCAAACCTCTGGTGGATATTTTGCATCTACACACCTCCTACTCATTCAGCTAGCCACATGAATCAAATACAAAAAAAATCACACAACAGCCTTATTTGCTGGAAAAAAGGTTGGTTAAGACTATTGGGATTCAGACTTCATATCATTTGGTTATAATGGAACACTTTGCACTTCTTTACTTTGTATTTTTCTACAAATACATTGCTATATGGATATATGTTCATGCACATC
>NC_056744.1:460588494-460630994 GCF_019279795.1 Protopterus annectens | reverse complement strand
CCTTTCTCTGTTACCTTAGTTGTTGGGGGAATCTGCAGAGCACTAACCTTATTTTTCAAATACAGTGGCATTCCCTGAATGCCTTGCATTATTCTCAAAGAATGGTCTACACCTTTGTTTGACCCAGACATGTACTCCCAGTTTATTAATTTCCCCCTTCCCAGCTCTAGAACAAAGGGGACACTATCAGAAAGAACTTAGGTTACCAGATGTCTTTAAAAATATTGGTGGAGCAGTTTCTATACACAAATGCTCCTTAAGGTTTTGAGCTCAATCATTAAATGCTTGTTATCTGCTATGGAGACGCTAGAACTATGAATCAAGATCCTCAAAACCTTTTCTAATTTAGGGTGATGATAATGTAGCAACGTATCTCTGATTTGGAGGAATGATACCATAGATTTGCTCTTGTCATATGGGAAAAAACTCAGATTACTCTGTGAGACTTACGCAATAATCCATGATCGTGTGGTTATATCAGGATTTACCAATGGCTGATTTGCATGAAGGTAAAACCTAAGTGATTAAACAAAGCCAACTGTTGGTAAATCCTGATATACACACAAACAGGAGTGGATTATTGCTTTTATACAGTGACATTATTTAACAAAGAAATTGCTTACTTTTTTAAATAATGTTTGTATAATGGCACTTCAGTATTCGTCCGCATTGTCTTCAGTAGACAGATGTACTGCACATGCGTATGGGACTTGCATTCCCACGCTTGCACAGTACATCAGTACCTAAGAATCAACAGAGAAAAGAGAATTTTCTGTTGCTGTTTTTTTTAACTGTTTAAAATATTGTGATTTTACAAGGGACAAAACAGAAACACAAGGAAAATAAGATATGTTTCTGTTTCTTTAGTTTTGTAGAATGTGTCTGATTTTTCTTATATTTTTTTCAAAAATCTTTAATTTTTATTATAATTTTTTAACAACAGAAACAAAAATGATTGCCTAAAAGAGATTGACATACAGTAAGAATAAAAATACAATGGGAAGTAAAGGGAATAACATACCACAAAATAATATAAACTATATACACAAAGTGCTATATATACAATACAATGCCAGAAGCCCAAAAAATAAGATTAAGTCACATTTAAAAAGATGAAGCAGAAGAAAAGTAAATTTGAGAAAGTAAATAAATATTATAAAACAGTAAGAAAAACATGACTTATAAGTTTGGATTTGTATTTAGAAGAGTTGACACATATTTTGCTGTATCCCCCAGCATGTACCATTAGAAAGTCTGGCTGCTCAATGGTACCTCAGTGACTGAACATTTTTCTATTGAAATATGCTCAATTTACTATGGATGTGGTGATTGAGCTATTCAAGAAACTTGAGAAATGTATCCATCAATAGCTTTCCAATTATCTTTTCATTTGTAACATCTCTTTAGTACACAGCATGGATATTGACCAAATCACAACATGAATGCAGTTGTCATGGGCACAGTGGAATATACCTGATTAGACCTGGAAATGGTAACTCAGTAGGTACAATACTCCTAGGCCTTTCAAAGTTTTTTTGATATGGTTGAGCTTCACAAGCTTTTGCATATCATCAACTGTTTAAGTCTTACCTCCAGTGCAACTAAATGTTCTCAGAATTGTTGCAAATAGACATCAAAAAGTAAAATGGAATACATCTAGTTTCACCCTGATGTCATTTAAAATAGATGTATCATAAGAGTTTGTCCCTCATCCTTTGCTGTTTATCATCCTCCTTAATGATATAGTTGATCTGTTTTGGGGTGTCAAACTTATTTAGGTGGTGTATTTGCTAGACCATTATATTTTTGATTTGAGGATAATTTTTGGCAATGTTGTAGTGTACTGGCTCAACAGATGTGCAGTAGCAAACAATGCCCACACCCCACCCCAGCCGGTTGATGTCAATCAGTACTAATAAATATTTATTCTAATGTGGCTCTCACCTGCATGAATATTCATTCTTCATCCATTATCATGCAGACGGTGAGCCAGTACAATACAACATCACCCAAAATTCATACCTCTCAACTTCCTTAAAAAAGCCTTAAATAATGGGGGGGGGGGCAAAGATCCAAAAATAGGGACAGATTTTAAATATTGCTCTTACAAACTTAGAATGTTGTTAGAATAAGTGATTTTGTGTTAGCTTGCATTTCCTGAAGGATGTGAAGTCTGTGTTATTACTTTGTGACTTCAGTCCTCTGTAGTTTGCTAGGTAAACACAAATTTTAAGAGGAGTAGACCGAAAATATGAGGCAAAAATCTGTACATTCTGCAGAAATCAGGACAGTTGAGAGGTATGCGGAAATGTATGTTGGGGGTACCAAATGAAGTTTGAGAGGACTAATTTTATTTTTTAAAAGAAATTGTTTGGGATATTTAAGTTGATGGCATTTAGGTGATATAGGATTCTGGGTAAAATATTCATTTTGATAATGACAACTTTCAATAAGAGAGAAAGGTTTATATTCTTCCATCTTGAAATGTCTTGATTGACTTTTTCCCATTATGAATGCATGCAAAGTTAATACCCAGATATTTTATTGTGTAATTGACTGCAATTTTAGTAGTAGGAAAATATGATTCTTTATGTTTATAGGGATTTACAGGGAATATGAAAGATTTTCAAGGGGTTATTTCATAGTTAAGTTACAGATGTTTTCTATTGACTTAATCATTTTGTGTAAATCAGTATTAGGCAGTTCAAAATAAATACTGAGGTCATCAGCAAATGCTGTAAACTTTAATTCAATATTATTTATTTTTGGTATATGGTGGTAAGTGTTTTGAGCTATATAAAATAAAAGTGGTTCAAGGTAAAGATTAAATAGGTAAGGTGAGAGAGGGTAGCCTTGTTTGGTTCCATTTGTAATTCCAATAGGTTGAAACATAGTTTTGTTAATCTATAATATAGTCAAAGCATTTTTCTATATGATTTGTATAATATTTACAAAAGATTGCGGATATTGAAATATGGCATAATTTGGAAAAAGAAGTTTAGATCTACTTTTTCAAAAGCTTTACTTGCATCTACAATTAGCAGATACCTGGGATGCTTGTCCTTTGCTAAGAGTATCATTATTGTATTGAGAGTCAAGGTGTTATGACAAAACCTGTCTTTGTTGCATAAAACCTAGTTGCTTGGGTGAAATTATAGTAGATATTACTTTTTGTAATCTATGTGATAATACTGAGATTAATATTTTAATGTCTAAGTTTATAAGAGCAATAGGTCTATAGTTATATGGATTTATTTTCTGAGTTAGGTTTGGGAATCAGAATAGTTTTTGAGTTATTAATGTATAGGTCAGAAATTCATGGACTATAATATAATTGTATACTCTAAGCAAAATATTAGATAGTTGTGGATTGAACTTTTGGTAGAATTCAGCAATGAATTTTTCTGGGCCAGGGGCTTTGTTTACTTTCAATTTGCTGATAGCAGACTTAATTTCATCAGATGTGAGTGGGTTCTCTAGAAAACATTTCTGTTCTTTGTTTAATAGTGGCAAGTTTAAGTATTTTCTACATTTACTGTATAGGTTTGACTGCATTTATTTCTGGGAGTTATAAATGTTATCATAAATTTCAGCAAAGGAATTTATTATATCTGTATTGCTGTGTAATATTTTACCTTTATAATGTATTTCCATTATTTTTGGAGGTCCATTTTTGATATTTATTAATCTGGCTAATGTTCTGTAAGGTATCTGGGGCCATTCAGCATAGCTGTATAATATTCAAAGCTCAGTGAATAGATTGTTTTTGTAGGTTCATGGCATATAGTTTTTTTTGAAGATTCAGCATACTGTCTTCTAATTTGGAGGAGTATTATGTTTTGGAGTTTTGATTCTACATCTTTTAGTCGATTCTCCAATAACTGTTTTTTCTTGTTATTGTCTTTTATAAAGTGATGCTTTCTGTATGAGTATCCCTCTAATTACTGCTTTTGTAGCAGCCCATTGAATATCATAAGGCATATCGCTTATGGTTGTGTCTTGTTCTAGTTGGGTTAGAATGTGATTCATTTCTTGTATTACTTATTTTTTTATTAGGTTGATATAGAATGACCAATTTGAGGAACCATATATTGTATTTTTGGGGATGGTAGTATTAATACTAACTGAGATTTTCGAGTGGTCCGAGACTGATCCAACATCTACTTTGTATTTTAAAATTGCTCTGGATAGGGCTTCAGAAATCAGAAAAAAATCAATTATAGACCATACCTTATGTGAAGCGGAGAAGTATGTGTATTTATTTATTGAATTATCATGTTGATATAGTGAGTAAGGATGATTAAATTGAAATTGTTATTAATTCTTCTAGGGCTAAAGTAATTTGAGATGATTGTTTTCTATTTTTATGTGATCCATCTTTGGAGGTTAATAAGGATATTGCACTTTCTGCCTATGATATAGTAATGATTTGGGAATTTTAATAGCAAGTTATAGATGTCATATAGAACATGCTGTTGATTTGAACGGGGTCCGTATATACTGAGAAATAGTAAAGGTTTATTAATCTGGGGGTAGGTACCGGTAAAGTAGCACCATCTACTATTTATATCCGATTTGAAGTTTATGAGTTCTCCTATGAAAGATTTTTTAATTATAATAGTGGTACCTTTGGATGCTGTATTATTTCCAGCTGATATGATTTGCTTAATCCATCTTTTCCCCCTGTCTTTGTCCCATTGATCATTTGTCATGTATGGTTCCTGAAGATAAACAATATTGGATCTATTTTGGTATAGAAGATGCATAATTAAATTATTTTCCTTTTTATCTTGAAGACCATTTATGTTCCAAGAGTCAATTTTAATCAACTTGTATAGGTTTAGTTATGTGTTTGCTTTTTGATGTAAGTATATTGGAGGGTTATGTAGAGTATTAGAGTGGGTGTTTGCTGTGGTGAAGTTGTAGTTTTGTGTGGCATCTGTTTTGTTTAAAAGATCCTTAGTGCCTAACCACCTATCCCCCTGGAATGCAATAGGAAATGTATTGATGGCATGGTATTTATAGTTTATTTGGCTTGTAGATGTTTTGATAAGTTGCAGAGGATATATAGTGATACTTCTGTGACATACTAAGTATCAATAATCATTGCATAACTCATACTTCTGGCTACTCCTTTAGTATGAGGTTGTAGGTAAGTGTTAGATCAATCCACAAAAAATAAACATTACATATATAACAAGGATTATTAAAACATTGATGTTTCAAGAGCAATATAAATCTGGTACAATGATCACATGAAATAATAGTTTAGTATTATCTTCTTTAAAGTGTAAAGACAGCCATTGTATAGGTGATTTCATCTCATGAGGATAAGCAACATTTATTTTATACTGCTATATCATCTTCGACAATCAGCATCTAATTGCTTAACAAACAGTCATTGTTTACATTAGTCAGATCATGTACAATTGGTAGTAGAAGCATTACTTACTTTCATCCTTTTTTCTCTTTTTTTTTCTTTTTTTAACCCCCTTTTCCTTTCCTTTTCTTGTTCACTTTTCCTTTCTTTCATCTGTTTTCCCCCTTCCCCTTCTACCTTTCTCACAATATGTTTTAATAGTGTGAGTTGGTTAGGTTGCTAGTTGTTTATATCAGGCTTCATAATGTGCCTGTAAAATTTACTACAACTGTTTATTTGAATGGCAATAGTTTTCTATTTGTAGTGTATGTCTTTTATTTTTCATATAAAGATAATTTTTATCTAATGGTGAGCAGGGTCGTATGAAAGAGTAACATAAACAAAATAAAATACAACATAGATTTTGGCCTTTTTTATATTAGTTGGCCATTTTATCTGTCATATTTTTTTAACTTTTATAAGTAAAAAGATTGCCAAAGGTAGCAAAGGTTCTACTGCATGGAGTATAGGTAATTACATGACTTACTACCTGGCAAGACCTCATTTCTACCACTTATGGTTTGGTCCCATAGTGTAGCATGAGTAAAAACCTTTCAGGTGCAAATCCACAAGGCTCTAAATGTCAGGAGCATCCTCCACCTTGTGTTTGTTATAATAAGATAGGACACCCTTGCATGAGAGGCAGTGTGACCCTGATCTATGCAGAACCATATCAATTATGAGATAATTTTGGTAAGGACAACCAGCAATCTTTAGAATCCACAGAGGAGTGGTAGATTTTCAGTCATAAATCATATCCTATGGGAAAAAAACTTCATCAGTCATAAATTGTCTTGTTGCTTGGTAATTAGTTGAGTATCATACTTAAATAGTGCTATTGATAAGGCTTGGATTTCATTTGGACCCCTTTAAAAAACATTTGAACAAGAACTTCCAGGGTTAGCGGATCTTCACAACAGCAGGAATGCAGGTAACTCGATTGAGAAGAAGAATTCTTTTTCTACTTATAGTTATTTGGTTTTAATTTAACATTAGTTCTTGTTATATTTTTAGAGAGTCGATGTTGACAACACAAGTGATAGGGTTTGTTGTTCATTTTTTAGGAGATTTGTTGAAGGCTTTTATGAAAGCTGACTTAGCTTCTTCAGTATTGGAGACTTAGTACTTATGTTCATTGTATTGAAAAATCAATGTAGCAGGACACTTCATTTGAAAACATACTCTTTTATTTATTAGGTAAGCCCAATAACTGGAAAAGGCTTGTCTTTGTTGTTTAATGGGGAGTGGGAGGTCTTGTGTTACTGCGATTTTGTGACCTCTCCAGGTGATGTTTTTTTTGTCTGGCAGCAGTTAGAATAGAGGTGACGTGAGAAACATTTAGTATTTTAATGTGGATTTGTTGTGGAATGACAGGATCCTGTGTTTTGTGAAGGGAGTGTTGGGCTCTTTCAATGGAAATTTCATTGTCCAGGGTTTTGTTTTCCAGTAAAGTGTCAAGGATCTCTTAGGTTCATAGGTTCATGGGTAGGTACTAGGCTATTGGCCCTAGGGCCTATACAAGCCCAGCCAAAAAGGTATCCTGGCTTTTGCCACCGAAGAAAATTATTTTCCTGTGCCACTGTAGAGCAGAGCCACTGAAGTGATCCCCAGGGTGAATTTCCTATTTCCCAGCCAATCATCAAGATTTTTCATGAAGAGTGCTAATGAGGAGCTTTGTTTGATATAGATAGGTAGTTTATTCCAGAGTATGGGAAGTCTCTGAGACAGGAATCTATCCCACCAGCATGTTCTGTTTATTGTGGTGACAAGGTTTAGGTCCCTAGAGCGTGTAGCTCGGAGGGATTGGGATTTCTTTAAGTGGAGCATGTCCAACAGCTTTGAGTTTGACATAGCTTTGTATGTTAGGCAGAGATCACCTGTGAGTAGGCGATATGCGATGGAGTAAAGCTGGAATTTTTTGAGACGGTCTGAGTAGGGCATCTGTTTGAGGCCGGTAATCCTCTTCGTGAGGTATTTCTGCAGCCTTTCCAGTTGTTGTAGATGTCTTGTGAGGTACATACCAAAAGGGGTGTTGTACTCTATAATGGGTTTAATGAGTGATGAGTAGAGGGGAACAATGACCTCTTTTTTTCTGGATGAGAAACCTTTTGTGATGAGGTGTGCCATGTAGAAGATTTCCTGACTACTGTGGCGATGTGATTATCAAAGGAGAGACTACTGTCCACCTGTGTCCCAAGGTCTGTTATCATACTTTCGGTGTTAAGTATAATATCGCCTATGTTGTAGTTCATGGCTACAGGGTTTTTACCAAAAAGGATGACAATGCACTTTTTGGCATTGAGCTTGAGGCCATGGCTTTGACACCAGACATCTGTCTCAGTGAGGCCCATTTGTAGGATGTCCACATCGTTAGGAGTTTTGATTATGGCTCCTATTTGCAGTCATCTGTGAACTTCATTAGCCAAAGACCTTCTGTGTTAGCCTGTACTTCAGAGAAGTAGATACCAAACAGGAGAGGACCCAGGACTGAACCCTGTGGTACTCCACTTGTCACTGGTCTGAAGTCTCATTTGGAGTCTGCTACTTTCACAGTGTGGGTTCTGTCAGTAAGCCATTTGGTAACCCATCTTGTGACATAGGGATTTATACCTAGTTTAGTGAGTTTATCTATAATTCCAGAGTGGGGGATTGTGTCAAAAGCCTTGGCAAGATCTAGACAGGCTGTGTGAACCACCTTACCCTTGTCTACGGCTTTGGTGACTGCTTCAAAGAAGTCTGTCAGGTTTAGGAGACATGACCTGCCTTTTACAAACCCGAACTCGGTGGTGTCCAGATTTTGGAGGTTACCAATGTCTTTGTTTATAAGTTCCATGATGATACATACCATGGCCTTGCAGATCAGGCTAATGGGGCAGTAGTTCCCAGGGTCCATGGTAGCTCCCCCCTTGTGGAGTGGGATAACTGTCTCTGTGTGCCATTCAGCAGGCACAAAGTCTAAGGTGAGGCTATGACTGAACATGGTACTTAGGTGGAGTGCCAGTTTGTTCTGTAGTTTGTGTAGAATGCAGCCTGGGATGTTGTCTGGTCCCATGGATGCTGTGTTCTTGGCTTTGGAGAGTGTGTTTTTTACCTGTGCAGCCGTGATTGCAGGAACTTTGCATTCTTCCAGTATAGAGATGGGCTCTTTAGGGGGTGAGAGGGAGGTAAAGTTAGCATTGAACCTATCTGCCAGGATGTTGGCAATATCAGTTGTGTCTGTATATTTAGGGCCATTGTGCTGTAACTCAGAGCAGATCTGAGTGTTGTCATTGAGATTCTTGACATAGCTATAGAATGCTTTGTGGTTGTCTTTAGAATCAGTGGCAATTTTGTTTTTGTAACTAGCTTTGGAGGATTTTATCAGGGATCACAGCTTCTTACTAACGCTGACCAGGGAGCTCCTCCACTCATGGGATTTTACTCTCTTTTGCAACAGTTTCTTCCTTCTGTTGTACAGTTTGTTTATGGCAGGGGACCACCAGATTGGCTTCCTTTTTTTTGGAGGATAGCTTCTTGGTTCTGTTTGGGATAGCACGATCCATGCACTCGTGTAAATGTTTATAAAGTGCAATTGTGTAGGATTCAGTAGTTGTAACTGTATTGTCCATCTGCATGGGTGTCATGAAGTTCACCACATCTATCTTAAGAAGCATGAAGTTGGCTTTGGAGAAATTGTTTACCGTGGTTTCCTTAATGGGGGTGAGGGCAGGATGTGGATATCTAGGGTAATTAGATTATGGTTGGATCGGACCAATGAGGCGTTGACTTCAGGTGTGGAACACTGGTCACTCATGTTGATAATGACTAGATCTAGGATATTGTTGCCCCTGGTGGGGGTGTGGATAAGCTGATCCAGGGCATTAGAGTTTATGAATTCCAGAAAGCGTTGAGCGAAGGAATTGGTACATGAGTAGTTTTCCCATTTAATGGTGGGGTAGTTGAAATCGCCCATTATTAGGGTGTTTGGTTGAGCCCTAATATTTTCCAGTACATCAAGAAAAGAGAAGTGGGAATCCTGGGGCATGGTGGGGGATCTGCAGCAAGCTACAGTTTGGATTGCAGTTTTGCCTAGAGTTAGTTGCACTTGGATAACCTCAGCTGCATTATGCTGAGCAACTAGCCTGGAGGTGTGGATACCCTTAATGAATATGGACACACCTCCGCCTTTGGTGTTCTGGTCCAGGCTACATGGCCGAAAAGTGTGGTATGAGTTATAGCCTGGTAGTGCAAGGGTGCTCTCTGGAGCCTTGAACCAGGTCTCAGTCACTGCACAGATATCAATGTTCTCCATTTTAAGGAGTGCCTTGAGTGAGTGGATTTTGAGATTTAGATTTCTAGCATTGAGTAGCATCACCCTCAGTTTTTGTTTGCCTGTTCCTGTTATAGTGGTGAATTTGTCATTTGAACCTTGCCTAAAAAAGGCACTATAGGGTCGTCAAGAACCTTAGACAGTAACCTGAATCCCAGGGGTGACATGTGCAGGCCATCTCTGGCAAAGCATCGTGGTCTGTTGACCATGTCATCCCAGGCAGACAGATACTGGATCCCTTTAGAATGACACCAGAAGCTTAGCCAATTGTTGAAGTCAATCATTTTGTCCTTGTACTGCAGTATCATTCTGGGTGATGGCAGGATGCTACTCAGGGCTAGGGTCATACCTGCCAGGGCTACAAGATCGGAGAGCTCTTCCATGTCTCTTTTCATGTAGTCCAGGGAGGTACATCTCAGGTCATTCACACAAACATGGACAATAACAGAGTCATATTTGTACTTGTTGTGCAGTGACCTGAGTGTGTGGGTCATGTGGCAGATCCTGGCACCCGACAGGCAGCTGACAGTAACCTTCTCCTTGTGAGTGGGATATCATTGTGCCTGACTATAGAGTCACCTATGACTAGTGTGTTGGGTACGTTGTTTTGCCTTATTGTCTGTGGCTGAGTGGCACACTGAGTCTGCAGGCTCTGTGTCATTTGGGTTGTGTTGGGGATTGGAGGTTGCATGCATTTCTGCTTTGGAGGTCTCTGTTGCTTGAGCAGATTATTATTGAGAGCCTCCATGAATGTTTTTGTTTTTATGTGTGGATTTTGGTGGTGTAGATTTAGTGAGACTATGTGATGAGTGTGGTGTGGTGCAAGTGTTTACCTTCTCCTCTTGACTGTCAAGTTCAGTCTTGGTTGGAGAGAGCTTTACCTCCAGTTTGGCTAGATAAGTGCATCTCTCACAGGTTGTCTTTTATTATGGTTGACAGTTTTGCTGGAACACCTTGGATGAATATATTGTTTCTCCGACTATTAATTTCTGCTGTATTTAACTTATAGTGTTATTGTTGGCTTTCACATTGCATTCATTTTCTAATATTTTAGCTTCACTGTGTTCTAGTCTTGTTATTATTTGGTCCAGGTTTTTCCAAAATGAGTTTAGCTTCTCTGATAAGTTTTGGAATTCAGCTTGAAGTGGTTGGAGGGCTATTTTCAGATCCTAAATGGAAAACAGCTATTCTGTTTTGGATCTTAAGGCCAGTTTAATAGTGTCTTGCTGGGTCTTTGTAGTTTTCCGCCTTTTGGAAGTTGTATCCTTTTCAGGGGAGGCAATGAGAGTAAGTTTAATTTTAGTAGTTTGTGCCTCCATTTGTTCAGGTTGACTAGACAGTTCTTTGTATTTATTTACATTTGTCCTCTTGCTTAGGTCTCGATCCTTGGGAAAGGCCAGCAACACACGGTTAATGCCTCTGAAAAAGGAACGATCTTGTTAACTGTCAAAAACAGTGCCAGTAAAGTAATATATGTTAGATTCATAGGCTATTGTTTTATTTTTGGGTTTTCCTGTTGCTCAATGTTGGTTTTATTGGATAGATAGAATAGTCAGTAGTAAGAGCAGCACTGAATACGTGGTCAGTGATCGGCGACCATCTTAGAATAACCTTTATATCAGCTTTTTATATCCCGTCATACACATAACATTAAATGATGCTCTTTTGTGTGTCTCTTCTGTTCTAATCAGACCAGGTGTTTGTAATTGCCTGTACAGTTACTGAACTGTTTCAGTATCCTGATGGTACTAATCTTATTCAATGTGTATCAGCACCATAATTTTGTTTTATGTGTAGTTTGGAGACTACATGCATAGGACTCCACTGAACATGAACAATAACAGTTGGACTATCAATTTCAACAAATATAAATAAATAAAACAACTTTCCATAGTATTTAAAATTACTTGAGTGGGTGGGGAGATTCTTCAAACAACCTTGCAGTAAGAGTTTTTTTTTCATTTCCTTAATAGTGAGCTATGAATGTTGTAATTCCATTTTCTTGGAAATATGGACATGCAATTTGTTTAAGCTCGAACAAGAGTAACTGAATATGGTTATGATCAAAATGCAATAAAATGTATTTTAGCAACAACAAAATTAAGCATACTGGTTTACTGCAGCTTGTACAAGCTGGAAGTGGGAAAATGACATGCCATGATAAAAACCTAAAAACACTTAGAGATAAGAACAGAGTGCAAGGAAAAAAAACAGTTTTATTGTTTGGAGCACAATAAATAAAAACGTGTGCATGCATATGCAGTAAAATTTCTAGGTTGCTCAGGACTTATCAAGATATATGAGTGGAATAAAGGAAGGGTTACTTCAGGTCTTCCAGGCACTGCAGAGAATAATTACCCAGGGTACACTTTCACAGACAAAGCAATCCAAAATAATTTTCTGCAGACAAATATTATGTGAGTAATGATCTTGATAAGCTTAATAGCTTCCTCTCCTTAGACATTTTATGGCTGTGTTCTAAATGAACAAAACAAGGTAATAGCTTCCTTCAATTAGAACTTTTTATGACTGTGTTTTAAGTGGTTTTCATGCAAGGCTAAGGCTAGACTTCACCCCTGACCCACTAAAAGTCAAACATTTCCTGGATGACTTCAGTGGCATTAGGAGGTGTATGCATTTTCTTAAATGTTAACATAAGTGAACAGGAAATATTGCATTAAATGGAGCAATCACCACCAAAAATGACAAATAAACCAAAGTAAAAATATAGCTCTTATGCAATGTATTTTATTTATTTATTATTTATTTACCTTTGTTTACTGGGAAAGTTCGACTGGGTCAGAAGCCTATTATCAGCAGAGGCCCGGGAAGAAAAGCTCCACAGAAATATAATCAAAATACAATAATTAGATAGTAAAATAGTATACATATAGTAAGATGCAGAGTAAACACCATCTAGTTAGTCTATACAAAGAAGTATTCAATACAGTTTTCTAGTAGATGCAGGTTCAAAAAGAAAAACACAAGGATTTCAGTAAAGATCACTGACAGAAAAGTAAAATCAGTACTGTGTACATTTTAAATAATAGTTATAAACATATATATATATATATATATATATATATATATATATATATATATATATATATGAGTAGTAATAACACTGAGGAGAGGGAGAAAATGAGGTAAGGAGTGGACAGCGTGTTGAGAGGGTTCTAGATACTTTTTCAGTCAGGTTTGGTGCAGGAGCAATGCCAGTTCTTGGATACGTGGTCATATAGTAGTAGTAGTTTAAAACTGGTAGAGTCAGGTGTGTTTTGGAGGGTGTGGGGTAGAGAGTTCCATAATTTGGCTAAATGATTTGAGAAAAGGGCTTTACCATGACTGTTGTTAGCTCTGTTTACTGTGAGAAAGTTTTGTCTGCAGCTCTTAGACTTCGTGGGCATGAGTAAGGAACAACTTCCTTGAGGGATGGGCATCTGTCAGGATGGAAGATGATATTATGTGTGAATTTAAGCTGGTAGATATGGAGAAGGTTAAGTAGCTTGAGCCAATTTGATTTACATAGAGCAATACAATAGTGGGTTTGGTGGGGAAGGTTGGCTGCGAAGAGGGCTATTTTGTTGTAGCAAGTTTCCAATTTGGTTAAGTATGATCTTTTTAAATTAGTAAAGGGGGGAAGCATATAGGAGGTAGAGAGGAGGAATGTTCTGGATATGACTAGTCTGGTATTGCCAGTGACGAATGGCTTGCTTCTGTACAGTAAGCCAAGTCTGACATGAACCTTCTTAATTGTGATGGCTGTGCGTTTGTCAAATCTGAGTTTGTTGTCGATTGTCACGTCAAGGAGTTTTGTATGCTTAGCTGGTTGGATGACTGTGTTGTTTGCTGAGAGAATGGTGAAAGGAGGGGTGCTACTTGCTCATTTGAATTTCTGAGTTGGTTGATGGTGTTAGAGAAATTAATTAGGGCTGTGGTGGTGCTGTGTTTTGGTCTGAAACCATGTTGGGAGGGAGAGATAAGGTTGTGAGATAGCAGGTACTGTAGTAATTGAGCATGTATACATTTTTTCCAGAGTTTTGACACAGGGGAAAGGATAGCTATGGGTCTGTAATTGTTTAATTTTGTTGATGTTCCTCTTTTATGTAGAGGGGTGATATAGGAAATTTTCCATAATTTTGGGACATATTGTCCTGCTATAGACCTATTTACCAGATTGGAGACAGGCAGAGCTATGGCAGTTGCTGAAAGTTTGAGGTACTTATTGAGGAGTTGGTCAGCTGTTAAGGAAGAAGGTTTCATTTCTTTCAGCATTGTTCTTATGGTGTTAGTTGGGACAGGTATGAGGTCAAAAGAGTTGTTGTTAGTTTCCACATTATGAGGAAGAGATGGTGGGGTGGAATTGTTCCCTGTTACTAAGGAGAGGATGGTGTTTATAAAGTAGGTGTTGATTTGTGAGGCAATACTCACACTTTGGTTATTGGTTGTTGGTTCTGGGGTTGTGGCTTTACCTGGGTGGAGAAGCAAGTTAATTGCCTGTCAGAACTTTTTGGCATTGTTTTCATATTTGTTTTGCATAGATGTATAATATGTTTTTGTCTAGTCTGAGTTGTTTTTTGTTTGATTGCGGAGCTGCTGGTATGTTAAAAGAGTTCTATTGTCTTTTGTTTTCTGGTACTGAGACCAGGTTTTGTCCCTTAGTTTTTGAAGACTAATGGTTTCTTTTGATATCCAGGACAAGCTCTTATTTTTAACACATTTAATTTGTTAGTATTTAATTTGATTTAATTAAATTAAATTTAATTTGTTAGCAAACACTGGAGGCCTGTAAATTACACAGTAGACTATACTGACTGGAGAAAGCACCATGTTGCACATGAACTCCTTTACAGAATCCCCAGTAGGTGATAAGGATTTACTTTTGGTTGATTTGTCTAATTAATAAATTGCTTGTACTGTCTGTAGGAATATGAAGAAATTGTTTGCATATGCAGATATAAATCAGTTCATTGTCATTGAATTTAGGTGTCAGACTTATTTTAGTGAGTGAGAGGAAAGCAGAGTATTATATGAAGCACTAAATCACAGTTTATATGTTACATAGTCCTCAGGCGTGACAAACAATTAATGTAGTTACTATTACTGACTTATATAGTGGCCTTTTGGCTAAGATCAAGTGTAGTTTTGAATAGGAAAAACAATACCCTAGCTCCTCAGCTGAAGAGCTGAAAGGAGTACCACTCATCCTTATAAATCAGTCACCTCATTATCAACTGCTGCAACTTGTAATCTAATTTACTTGCAGGAAGCTGGAGAGCATTTGGTATGTTTTTGTGAAATAACCTTACCACTCCTGCTGTTATTACATACTTTGGGCTGTGTAAGGCCTAAGGCCACTCCTTCTGTTATTACATACTGTGGGCTGTGTAAGACCTAAGGCCACTCCTGCTGTTATTACATACTGTGGGCTGTGTAAGGCCTAAGGCCGCTCCTGCTGTTATTACATACTGTGGGCTGTGTAAAGGCTAAGGCCACTCCAGCTGTTATTACATACTGTGGGCTGTGTAAGGGCTAAGGCCACTCCTGCTGTTATTACATACTGTGGGCTGTGTAAGGGCTAAGGCCACTCCTGCTGTTATTATATACCATGGGCTGTGTAAGGGCTAAGGCCACTCCTGCTGTTATTACATACTGTGGGCTGTGTAAAGGCTAAGGCCACTCCTGCTGTTATTACATACTGTGGGCTGTGTAAGGGCTAAGGCCACTCCTGCTGTTATTACATACTGTGGGCTGTGTAAGGGCTAAGGCCACTCCTGCTGTTATTACATACTGTGGGCTGTGTAAGGGCTAAGGCCACTCCTGCTGTTATTACATACCATGGGCTGTTTAAGGGCTAAGGCCACTCCTGCTGTTATTACATACTGTGGGCTGTGTAAGGGCTAAGGCCACTCCTGCTGTTATTACATACTGTGGGCTGTGTAAGGGCTAAGGCCACTCCTGCTGTTATTACATACTGTGGGCTGTGTAAGGGCTAAGGCCACTCCTGCTGTTATTACATACCGTGGGCTGTGTAAGGGCTAAGGCCACTCCTGCTGTTATTACATACCGTGGGCTGTGTAGCTAAGGCCACTCCTGCTGTTATTACATACTGTGGGCTGTGTAAGGGCTAAGGCCACTCCTGCTGTTATTACATACTGTGGGCTGTGTAAGGGCTAAGGCCACTCCTGCTGTTATTACATACTGTGGGCTGTGTAAGGGCTAAGGCCACTCCTGCTGTTATTACATACTGTGGGCTGTGTAAGGGCTAAGGCCACTCTTGCTGTTATTACATACTGTGGGCTGTGTAAGGGCTAAGGCACTCCTTCTGTTATTACATACTGTGAGCTGTGTAAGGCCTAAGGCCACTCCTGCTGTTATTACATACTGTGGGCTGTGTAAGGCCTAAGGCCACTCCTGCTGTTATTACATACTGTGGGCTGTGTAAAGGCTAAGGCCACTCCTGCTGTTATTACATACTGTGGGCTGTGTAAGGGCTAAGGCCACTCCTGCTGTTATTACATACTGTGGGCTGTGTAAGGGCTAAGGCCACTCCTGCTGTTATTACATACCATGGGCTGTGTAAGGGCTAAGGCCACTCCTGCTGTTATTACATACTGTGGGCTGTGTAAAGGCTAAGGCCACTCCTGCTGTTATTACATACTGTGGGCTGTGTAAGGGCTAAGGCCACTCCTGCTGTTATTACATACTGTGGGCTGTGTAAGGACTAAGGCCACTCCTGCTGTTATTACATACTGTGGGCTGTGTAAGGGCTAAGGCCACTCCTGCTGTTATTACATACTGTGGGCTGTGTAAAGGCTAAGGCCACTCCTGCTGTTATTACATACTGTGGGCTGTGTAAGGGCTAAGGCCACTCCTGCTGTTATTACATACTGTGGGCTGTGTAAGGACTAAGGCCACTCCTGCTGTTATTACATACTGTGGGCTGTGTAAGGGCTAAGGCCACTCCTGCTGTTATTACATACTGTGGGCTGTGTAAAAGCTAAGGCCACTCCTGCTGTTATTACATACTGTGGGCTGTGTAAGGACTAAGGCCACTCCTGCTGTTATTACATACTGTGGGCTGTGTAAGGGCTAAGGCCACTCCTGCTGTTATTACATACCGTGGGCTGTGTAAGAGCTAAGGCCACTCCTGCTGTTATTACATACCATGGGCTGTGTAAGGGCTAAGGCCACTCCTGCTGTTATTACATACTGTGGGCTGTGTAAGGGCTAAGGCCACTCCTGCTGTTATTACATACTGTGGGCTGTGTAAGGGCTAAGGCCACTCCTGCTGTTATTACATACTGTGGGCTGTGTAAGGGCTAAGGCCACTCCTGCTGTTATTACATACTGTGGGCTGTATAAGGGCTAAGGCCACTCCTGCTGTTATTACATACTGTGGGCTGTGTAAGGGCTAAGGCCACTCCTGCTGTTATTACATACTGTGGGCTGTGTAAGGGCTAAGGCCACTCCTGCTGTTATTACATACTGTGGGCTGTGTAAGGGTTAAGGTGGGAAAGCTGGAGGCTTAGCTTACTTAGCCATATGAAGAACATCAAGCCATTACACAAAAAGGGGACATTTACTGGAAAATATTAAATTCGGATCCCTACGTCCACATCCCATTTCCTTACATGCTCTTCTCCCCCACCCCTCCATGAACACAATAAACATGGGCATATACAGTGAAGTCAAGAACAACTGCACCACATATAATATCAAACAAATTGTAGTCAGCCTTCTAAACAGTGAATCTGCCTCCTAAAAAGTGACCACAGTGTTACCTGTCTCCTAAACAATGCAACACAGTACTATCTGCCCCCAAAATAGTGAACAACCGTCTATCTGCCTCCTTGATAATGCACTACAGTACTATCTGCCTCATAAATAGTAAACCACAGTGTTACCTGTGTCCTAAACAGTGTACCACAGTACTACCTGCCTCCAAAATAGTGATCCAAAGTACTACCTGCCTCCTAAACAGTGCACCACAGCATTACCTGCCTCCAAAATAGTTATCCACAGTGCTACCTGCCTCCTAAACAGTGCACCACAGTACTACCTGCTTCCAAAATAGTGATCCACAGTACTATCTGCCTCCTAAACAGTGCACCACAGTACTACCTGCCTCCAACATAGTGATCCACAGTGCTATCTGCCTCCTAAACAGTGCACCACAGTACTACCTGCCTCCAACATAGTGATCCACAGTGCTATCTGCCTCCTAAACAGTGCATCACAGTACTACCTGCCTCCAAAATAGTGATCCACAGTGCACCACAATACTACATGCTTCCAAAATAGTGATCCGCAGTGCTACCTGCCTCCTAAACAGTGCACTACAGTACTACCTACCTCCAAAATTGTGATTCACAGTCCTACCTGCCTCCTAAACAGTGGACCACAGTACTACCTGCTTCCAAAATAGTGATCCACAGTGCTACCTGCCTCCTAAACAGTGCACCATAGTACTATGTGCCAACAAAATAATGATCCACAGTGCTACCTGCCTCCTAAACAGTATATCATAGTGTTGCATGCCTCCTAAATAGTGAACCACAGTGCTACATGCCTCCTAAAAAGTGAATTAAAGTGCTGTCTGCACTATAAACAGTGCATCACAGTGCTGCCTTCCCTATAAACATGCATCAAAGTGCCGGCTGCCTCCTTCACACACATCTGTATTTTCAGGCTGGTATGTGATAGGGGATGAAATGCAATGTTACAATGCCACTGTTATAACAAAGTACTTTGCATTCATGTCAGGAGTAGTTTACTATCATAATATTGAAGTGAATTCAGTTGACTCCATTTTGCACAAAGTCCAGAGGTCGAATGGTGACAATGTCGAACTACGATATTGTCGAAGGACAAATCTCGCCTTTGTCTCGACCCATGTTAATGCTTGTTCCTTGATTGAATTTGGGATGTAATTTGACAATATCAGTATTTGGCATTGTGACTTTTCACAGACGTGGGTCGATGATATGATCATTTGACCAAGTCTGCTTCGATATTATGATAGTTAACCATCAGGAGTACATTTGTTTTGGTTTTTATGGTTATAACACTGATCGAGAATTGCTATACTCTGTTACATTGACCACACCCCTGCATGAAAACCACAGTTTCCAACCCACTTGATGGTTTGTGAACTCAAATGAGCCATTTGCACTGTGATGGTTTGAGTATGATCTATGCTACACCATGAATTTTAATAGTTTAAAAAGAGTGTCTACCTACACAGCTTTGTGGTTCTGTCTTGATGCTGGTTTACCAACATCATGGGGTACATGGTTTGTCACTAATAAGAACTGCCAGTAGAGGAGGTAATATTTTACTTGTTTGCCATGCATTCCATTTCAGTAATGAACTACCTGGTTTCTGCCCTACTTAACTTATGGCTCAGAAAATATATAGGGTGATTTCCACCATCAAAGGTCTATGAATGCACTGCTCATAAGCCTACCTGTGATACATTGGGATAAGCTATAAAAGGACTGCTAAAAATCTAGAGATGCTAAGACAGGCTTTTAACACAACATTTCATTTAACTGTTTAAAAGCATTGTCTACCTATAGTGTCCACTTTAATTTAAGTGACATCTTCCCTTTTGTTACAGAGAACCTCAAAATGTTCTCATTTGCTTTTGAGTGCCTGTAATAGATCAGTTTCTCACTGATTTTAGTTTCCCTTTCTTGGCCCTAAGAATTCTTCTACCTATTACATACTCTAATTATTTTACTTTTGTCTTCCTCAACTTGCTCTGGGAGGTATTAGTAGTAAACCTGGCTTGTCTCAGGGGAATCTAGACCAGCCTGCACTTTAACTAGATGGGACTCCCAGTTCTTGGAATGTTTGAGTAAGTATCAACATATCTGACATGGGGCTTTAGGACTCTATACAGTAAACTCTGAAATGTTGTAGAACTCCAGCTTGCCTGAAAGAAAGGACCATGTAGTGAATAAGCCCTTTAGTGTTGAATACTTTTTTTCTGGCTTCAGCTGTAAAAGATATTTGCCAGTATCTCTTTGTTAGGTCTAATGTGGTCAAGAAAAATGAACCTTAATGAACTTTTCTATACAGGAGCGGCCTTAGGTCAACTGGTGCCCCAGGCAAAAGGGCTCCATGGCACCCCTACCACACCACCCGGTGCCCCCATCCTGGTCTACCTACACCAAATAAGTACTGGAAAAGTGCCCCTTCTAGATTGGCACCCTAGGCAGCTGCCTAGTTTGCCTATGCCTAAGGCCGGCAATGAGTTCATTAATCCTAGGCACTGGGCAGCTGTTAAATTTTGAAATACAATTCTGCTACTTAAAATCTCTATAGAACCTAAATGCTTCATTAGGCTTTGGGACAATACTATGAGGCTGTTTTCTCACTTTCAGACTCCTCTATGGCCCCCATCTTAAGCGGTTTTGTACTTGGTCTTGCACACCCTCTCTTCTTCTGTACTATTATAAGTTAGCCTTCTCTCCTGGAGTGGTCTCAATATGATGTTGAATGAGGTTTGTTTTGCTATGTAGTTCTGAAAACAGTTCTTTGTTACTTAAAAACTCCCTTGTCTCTTGTTTCTGTGGCCTGAATAATTTGTCATCTTCCTGAACTTCAAGCACAGGTCTCAGTTTTCTTTTTTATTAGAAAAATGAATTTCTGTATTAAGCCAACTACAGACGTCTACACCTCTTTCAGTGGTTTCAGAGAAAATGGGATGATCATAGGATCATAGGAAGTTACTAGGCTATTGGCCCTGAGGCCCTTACAAGTCTAGACAAGAACTTAGTCTATGTTTCAATAAGTCAGCACCCAATACCACTGTCCAGCAGGGACACAGTTGGAATCCTAGGGGTGTATTTTTTATTCCCCATCCAATTATCTAGGTTGCACTTAAAAAGGGTCAATGAGGTACTTTGCTTGATGTGGAGAGAGAGTCTATTACACAAAGGGGGGAGTTTCTGGGACATAAATCTGTCATGCCAACAAGTCCTATTGATGTCACAGACCAAGTTGAGGTTGCACATGCAGGTTACTCGAATGGAGCTTGACCTGTGGATATGCAGTAGTCCCATCAAGGTGGGGTCTGAGATTGCTTTGTATGCAAGACAGAGGTCACCTCTGAGGAGTCTGTATGAGACTGAGTAGAGGGACAGGGCTTTTAGCCTATCTGTGTAGGGTAGATGTTTGAGGCCCTGGATTCTCCTGGTGAGGAACCTCTGTGGTCTCTCCAGCTGCAGCATGTGCTTTCTGAGGTACATGCCATGATGTATCTGCTCCTGCCTTCTCTTAGTGTGGAATTTATTTTTCTATTTCAAATGGACTCTGCTACTAAGCCAAACATCTGTTTGCTGTGGAGGGGAGCAAAACTAGCCACTAGTTTCCAGCTCTGAATTCTCTGTTCCTTGTATTTCTATTACACACCTTTTGTTGTATAGCCTGGGCTTTTCCATATGCTCCCATACAATGGGCATTGCTACTTTCACCCTATCTTGTAAGTTACCATTTTTAAATGGAGCGTTCTCTTCTGACTATTTATTCTGACAGTATCTAACAATTCACGGAGATACCAGCTACACAATAACTCAGTGGTTTGTGGTACTTCCTGAACAGCAGACAAGAGGCATGTTTTTTTATCATATTCCTTGGTAACCTTTTTCAGCAGGGATTTTAACATTCAGTTAAATTCCTCACTAACCCATATGGTACATTGATGTTTTTAATTGTTTGACTTTAAAAGCATTGGCATAGTTGGTGCATTATTCTGGACATAAATGGAGTGCCCTAATTAGTGAGTATTTCCTGAGGCATCCCTACCCTGGAAAATAACAGCACTAACTCCCTAGCCATATATTTACCATTAGCCTAACAGAAGAATCATCTGAATTTACTTAGTTGTGTAGCCCATAACAATCGCAATTTGTTGAAACGCACTGAAGGATTTTATCAATGGACAAACAATGTCCATAGCAATGCATTCAAATGGCATTTCTATACTAGACATTTTAATCAAATGATTTTTAAAACTTGGTTTAGGGTCTGTCTTCCAACATTCAGGACGTCCGACACAGATGTTCTCAATTTCTTTCATTATTCCTGGCCAGTGAAACCTTGCTGGGATCTGTGTTTTATTGTGTCTATTCCTAAGTGCTCCCCTAGTATTGAACTATGTGCTAATCTCATTAACTAGGCTTCTAAAAGGCTTGGGCACTAACAGTTGGATTACTCCTTCATCTGTATCCTTCTGCATTGTGTATAACAAGTCCTTTTGTAAATGACAGAGTGGGTAAGAAGTTAGGACATCTTGATGAATTTCTTTCCCTACGACCTGAACTATATTTCCCTTGCTCTGTAGAAAGTGTCATCTTCCCACGATGCCTTTTTAAAATATAATCAGCTTACTTGAAGGTCAGATAAGTCTGAAGTTTCCACAGTGTCAGCATGTCAGAAACAGAAAGCATTGCCTACAGCCTTATCAGCACATGCACTGGGGTCTCACTGCCTAGTTCTTCACTTACGAATGGCAACTCTTAGCAGTATTCTTCAGTATTAGTTACTGATTATACTTAATGTAAATTTCCTTGTCCCCGCTTTTTATGAACCTGGGGATAGAACCCTCTTCTTTTTGATCACTGTTCTTCTATCTTGGCTGAACAGAATTATCGTGGGGCTCTATTCAAGGTTATTTGTTGCTTACATACTTCTCAACTGTACAGATTTTCGCAGAATGCCCAGATTTTTGCATCATATTTTTGGTTGTTTCTCATAAAAATTGTATTTTTTGACAAATCACTGGGATGATCCGAGGATTAAAGTCACTAAATAATGACATGCATTTCAGTTTTTTACTTCATATCCTTCAGAAAAACGCATGCTATAGCAAAGCCTGCTTTTCCTGCACCTTTTAAGTTTATAAGAGCAATATTCAAAATGCGTCCCTATTTTTGGGCATTTGTACCCCTATTATGCCAGGCTTTGTCCAAATTTCTTGCTCTAAGAGGTTGAGAGGTATAGTATATATTAGCTACTCCTTTTTCTTGACTTACCATGTTTTTTCTATCTCATGGTGATCGAACACTACCCTATCAGTTTATTTCTCTTCTTTAAGCTGCTGTCCCTCTGTAAAGGATTTATCTTTAACTTTATTTTTCTGCTGTCCCTCTGTAAAGGATTTATCTTTAACTTTATTTTTCTGCTGTCCCTCTGTAAAGGATTTATCTTTAACGTTATTTTTCTGCTGTCCCTCTGTAAAGGATTTATCTTTAACTTTATTTTTCCCCTTACTTACTTATATAAACATAGTGCCAAGTGTCTTTCTGATAAAGTTTCTGTTTGTCAGTGACATAAATAGGTTTAGAACTCTTACCAGGTGATGTTTCCCCCATCTTTACTACCTTGATAAGATCACTCTTATTGTTACATTTCTCCTTCTCAGCACCAAAGTGCTCATTATAATTCTTCATTCCTGGGTATTTCTGTTTTGGCTTGACTGAAAGCTTAGCATTCATTTCAAACTGTGCATTTTCCATACTTCCTCACTTCATTTCCTAAGAATACACCCTTTTCACTGAGTGCTCCTGGCTCTTCATTTCTGCTAGTCACTTTATCTCCTTGGTTTGCAACATTTTCAAGCTGCAATAGCTTATCTATCCCATGCTTTGCAACAATTCCAGACTGCAGTATTTTAGTGTGCAACTCCCTTCCTCCTACTGGTTCTGATTTTACGGCTTTCTAAGGTTATACGTTGGTTGGATTCATGCACTCTAATGAATGCATCTGGTGGTTGATCCTCCCACCATTTTGTGAATTAGGCAGGCACATCTGTAGGCTTTTTAGGTTCATAGGTTGGTACTGGGCTATCTCCCCTAAGGCATATATTAGCCCAGCCATGTTGTGCGGTATTCACAGCCCCTTTAGTAGTTCCTTAGACCCTTGTAGTAGCAGCTAGTACCCTTGGCCCCTATCTAGTAGTGCTGTTGGTGTGATCCCTGTTATGAACTTTCTGTTACCCATCCACTCATCAAGGTTCCTCTTGAATAGTGATAGTGAGGGGCTCTGTCTTATGTAGATTGGGACCCTGTTCCATAGTAAGGGAAGTCTCTGAAGGAATCTATCCCTCCAGCATGTTCTATTCATTGTTGTGTTGAGGTTTATATCCCTAGAGTGTGTAGCTTGAGTAGATTTGGTTTTGCTAAGATGGAGCATGTTCAACAATTCTGGGTTGGACATGACTCTGTAGATTAGACAGAGATCGCCTCTGAGAAAGCAGTATGCAACAGAGAACAGTCTTAGCTTTTTCAGTCGTGCTGCATAGGGCAACTGTTTTCATTTACTGGTTCTCCTCTCCATACTAACGTGGTCTATCAAAAGCACTACCTTCTTTCCATTGCCTGTATAACCCTTTGAAGTGGGAAAATCATTTTCTATTATCATATCATAAGTTAAATTGGTAATGGCAACAACAGCATGAAATACCTTCCCAAACCCAATTTGTATTTCTGCGTAATGAGATACCGTTTCATCACCATGAATACATACCACTTCTAGATCTCTGTTTGTAATAATTTTCTTGAAACATACATACTGCCTTTTATAAGTGTTACTAAGTTCTGGAGTCTAAGAATCATTGTGGTTCTCTGGCATCAGTTTAGGCATTGCACTTAATTTAGAAATTGCCAATAAAAGGCTACGGTCTCAACAATTCTAACAGATAACTTCTCATATTCTAGAGGAATAGCATGCTTTTCAGAGATTGTAGTTTTCACAGGTGGAACAACATTGCTATCTCTAGTACAAAATCTAGCTATATGACTTTTTCTACATTTTTCTTTATTTAAAACACACTACACCTACAACTGATACTTTCTGTTTGTTAACAACATTTGACACAGGTTTTAACTGCTGGTTTAGACTGCTCAGTTATTTATTACCATTTACTGACATTTGTTTACAGGAAAAGTCCAACTGGGCACAGGTGCCTTTTTTCAGCAGAGGCCCAGGGAGAAAAGCTTCAATGTATCATTATTTAATGCAATAAATATTTACAATAACAAATTTTATAATGCAGTTTCAGTGAATACATAGCATAATAGTTGGTATAATACAATTTGTGCTGATATTCATAAACGTTAAATGTGCAGGCCTTGTACTCCAAGACTTCACAGATAGAAGAGTGGTGTATATTAGGTAGGAATAATTTAAGAAATACAACAGAATGAGGTTTAGAGGGGATAAGCATGCCTGAGTGCTAACAGAGAAGTAGTAATGGAATAATAATTGGGTTGTGCTAATTAGAAGTAGGTATTGTAGTTTAAGAAGTACAATAAAGTGAGGTACTAGAAAGGGATAAACAGGTTAAATGATTTAGTGCTTTAAAGGGAGGTATAAAAAAAGGTGATGAGGTGCAGGGACAAAGCCATGAGCCAGAGAGGAAGTCTTTTATTAATAGTGTGAAAAAATGAAGATGTGTGATAGAGGAGACTGATACAGGAATTTTATCCCAAGTTCTAGCTACACTGTTGGAATAGAGACTGGCCCCAGCAGCCCTTTGTGGTTTGTAGATGGTAACAAGTTGTTTATTATTTGATCAAAGGGGATGATTTAGAAAATAGTATTGGAGCAGGAGTCTAATTGGTGGGCAGGCGGATGAGGTATGGGTTAAGGTGAGCTGAGTACAAGACCGGTGGTAAGGAAGCTTGAGCCAGTTAAGTGTTTTTAGTACTAAACAGTGGTGTGCTTGGCAAGACTTGTTGCAAGCGAATCTGGACATTTTGTTATAGCACTATTCCAAGTTTAGAAGTAAATAAATAATAAATAAATATTACTTTTGTTATGAGGAAATGTCCACCTATGAAACTTTTATGATTTTTTTCACTGAAGCAACACCAACTCTATCAAGTAATGCCTTTTTGATTTTTTTCACAGTCCTGGTAATCAGTCTCTTCTAAGTCCATGGAGGTCATCAGAGGTTCTTCTGTTAACAGGACTGTCAATATCCTGGTGTAGGTAGCGCAGCCCCATCCCTCTCAGTAGGCATAGTGCTTCAAGGTAGTAAGGTATGTCTTGAGTGCCTTCACCTGGGTAAGGTTTTTTTTTTTCAGTCAAACTGTACTTGTGATAGCTGTTGACTTAATACCACAACCATTCCTTCAGCTGCACCGTGGTTTGTAATAACTGCTCAGTCATGGTCATTTTGGCATATGGAGCCACAAACAGATGTATTACAAAATCCCAATATGTACTGTAAGACTACCTCACTCTCTTTTTGTGAAGATTGCACCCCTTTTGGCAGTGGTAGCTGTAGTCTCAGGACTTTGGCTTTGAAAAATTGTGCCAAAATATCCATCACAATCTGCCAACATGGAAGATTAAAAGACTGGAGACTGCTATTTTTATAAAATGTAGTTTATTATGTAGAAACAAAATTAAATACAGATTTCCCCAAAGAAAAACGTCTTGTGGTTTATGCAAATGTGCAAGTATCTTTAGCTCAGTCTAATACTCATCCTTACATTTCTGGAAAACACTCTCTTTTGGAACGTCTGTTGAGACTGCTCTGCCAACAACAATTCTCAGTTTCTACTTCCAGGTTTTCAATCACTGTTATTGATTTCCTGTCCTGGCATTGTTGTTCTGGTTAGCATGTCCCCTTTCACAAAATGAGAAATGTTCTGTGGTCGCACTTCTGTTAGATCTCTTTCTATATTACATTCACTAGCTCATTAAACAAACATGCTTTCATTAATAAAGCAAGGTATATTTCTGTTCTTAAAGTAACAATTGCAGTTTAAAAGAAACAGTACTTATTTAAAGAAAAATCACTTCACTATTGAGAATGAACTCTGTAGAACACTGTTATAGACATTATTTACTTACAATGTGCAAACATTGCTATAGAAATTACATAACCAAACGGTGAGAACCACACTCACTCACACACACACACACACACACACACACACACACACACACACACACACACACACACACACACACACACACACACACACACACACACACACACACACACACACACACACACACATGTCCATTTATTTTGTTTGTGTGTTATCCAGAACGTTACTCTTTAGTTTTGACAAGTGCAAGGCATGTGGCTGCTTGGAAGACCTTTGAAACTGCATTGCAACTACATGCCAGGTGACAGCTTTTGTTTCTGTAAACTGAATTAGCAATTTTTTTCATTCTGTGATGCTCATCCGCCTATATTCTACACACCAATAGCTGTTTTTTTTGTACAGTAAACTTTCTCATATGTAACACCAGTTATCATTTGCTTTTCAGTGAAGAGATCTATGCAAGTCTAGTTCTAACCCTGTTAGTCAGTATTGCCAGTTATCCTCTAAATGGAGAAGTGAATGGCATGAGAGGTGGAAGGCGTGGAGAGCTGCCATGACTGCTTACAGCTTAGGCATGATGGACTGCATGTAAGTAGATGCCCTACACTCTTATGTTCTAGAATGCTTTGTATAGGTGAATCAATGCCATGAGGCCTGGTTTAGGAGCAACAACCACTTCCCTCTAAGCAGTGACATTTACCCTAGCCTACTGACTCACCTAACCCAGCTAGTATTGTCCAACACATTCTCCACTGGGACTGCAAAGAACAAACATCCTGCTCACACCAGCAAATCATCCTCAGCAATCCTGCTGATGAAAACTGAGCTGTCTAAGCTTCCTGATTCTCCTGTCCCAAAGCAGCTCCTACAGGTGCCTGAGCTGCTAGTTGATTTCAGGCTGCCTGAGTGATATTTAGGGCTTTAGTCCTCTATGACAATGGATCTAGTTCTCTTTATATACAGTTTTTTATTAATCCGTGGTAAGACTACCTTGACAGGATAGGTCTGTCTCCATACTCTTTTTTTGTGCCAGTGGAAGCTATAAGGTTGAAATAACTAGCAGGCTGGCTGTAGAGGTAGTAAAAAAAAAAATAAAAAACACAAGTGGTAGTGATCAGGAATTAACAACATATGCTTTTAAAGTTCATCTGTACCCAAAGAATTTAAACTGGTCTACAGAAGTCTCATGCAGAAGAAATCACAGTACAAGCCATACAATTCAATATTCTTCTTCAGATGCCAGACTACCACTAATTGTTATTATCTGCAAAATATTTACAAAAAAAAATATATATTTTCTCAACATTCTACTGAATTTTGGGAAGGTATGTCTATTCTCATGGCTGGACAGAATCAGAATTCAGTTTACACAGAATAGCATCATGATCTGATATTGTTAATCCTCATTCATTCCTTCTGTATCGGAACCGAGCTGGCCATTTTCCAAGCTCGCGTCAGCTTCAAACTCTCCAGCTAAACTCTTACCTACAATCCCCCTCTCCCTGTTACCTCAGATTTCGTTTGCTGCACTGCCATTCGGTCATGTCAAGCTGCTTCTCTTGAGCTAAGTACAGTTGTTTGTTGTTTAATAACCATTTATATTACTTTTCTGTCAGAAAAGTTTCTATTTCATTGTCTCTTACCCTATCGCATCTAGCGATCATATTTTCTTCAGGTTTTTTTTCTCTTTTCTCTACCTTTTTACCGCAAGGTATTTCCCCTTACCATTGTTGGTAATCCTTCCCTTTTTCACATACCTTCAGGTATTCTTTTGTACCATTGCTGGTACCCTTTCTGCTTTCTCTTTTAGCTATTATGGCAGATAAGAAAGGTAGTCTGGGGTTTAAACAGTGTTCTGATTGTGGACACAAACTACCTACTTTTGATGCACACTCTTTGTGCATTTATTGTTTGGGGGCGTCCCACTTGTCTGTTGACCTGCCCTGTACTATTTGTGAGAACTTTTCAAATAGAACCTTGTTGGAAAGGAAAAACAAGCTGTTACTGAAGGGACTTCTTAAATCTCCCTTTTCAGAGGCTATTTCTGGGACGGAGGTCTCAACCCCTCTAGAGCCCATAAGAAAATCTTGGATGTTCCTACCAAGGCTAAATCTTTGCCTTCGTCCCCGGCTGGGGACTCCCGTCAACCAAAACCTAAAAAGGCTAAAGTTTCGGCTCCGGAGCTCACTCAGTCAGCCCCAGTGCTTTTGGTGCCTAGACCTTCGGCACTGAGGCCTTCGGCTCTATTAGTGATCTTGGCTCCGTCTTCTCCTGCAGCCTTCACTATATCGGTACCGAGTGGCTCCTCGGTTCAGACCATTACCACTGTATCAGCACCGACCATTCAGTCGGCACAGACCTTGACCACGTCGGCTCTGAGACCTTCCTCGGAACCGACGCCTTTATTGTTGACTCCAGTTTTGTCGGTTCCATCTTCCGTACCGATAACCACTTGGCACCGATCCCTGTGTCGGTGCAGACCATGACCTCGGCACCGATGACTTCTTCAGTGCAGACACCTGTAGTCCAGTCTCTCTCAGCACCATTGTTCTCAGTGTGGACTGGTGAGATGGGCACCAAGTTTGCCTCTTCTGTGGACAAGCCTGTTTCTCCCTCAGCCTGCGTGAGGTCCACTAGAAGCCTTTCTGAACACGATGTGTTGTGTCTTGTGGATCAGGTACTCTTGGCCAGAGGTATACCCCCCCTCCAGGGACCATCCTTCCTTGGGAGGTGATCACCCGTCTCCAAAGACCCTATCTTATTCTCCTCCTTCATTGCCTTTGAAGTCCATGGATATAGCACAGTCTTCCCCTTCTGCGGTTCCCTTTATGGATCTCACTAAGGAACCGCAGTTACCTTCATGGCAGGAAAGTTTTGCTACGACCCAGGATGTCAGTTGTGACACGCATAGTTAGCTGCTCCACAGCCATCCAAGGACTCCGGGTCGGCAGGCTGAGCCACTTAGGGGAGGGGTGACCCCTGTCCTAGACATTCACTCCTCTTCAGCTGGACCAGTCTTCCAACTGATGAAGAAGGCTTTCACTGCTGCTGGTGATACTGGACTGTCTATCCCTCTGCCCTCCTCTGGTACACTGGTTTAACAAGTTGCACCGAGCAGACACCGGGTGCAAGGGCCTCAGGACATATTCCCACAGGAAACCCCTTTTCCACTGTCTTCCCCAGCTTCTCCCACCGCAGAAGTCCACCGGAAAAGTATGTGTAAGAGGAAGCACATGGACTCCACAGAGGAGTCTCTCACTGAAGACACAGATTTTGATGAGGGGGAAGAATCCCCTCGATCACCCTCTGAGGTATTCTTTGGTGATATCCTCGAAATCCTGAAACAGAGAGGTGACTGGCAGTCCTCTAATCCTACCTCTGAGGAATCTGTGTTCCTGCAGGCTTTTTGTGCCCAGCCCCCCTACCTCCTGAGTGACTCCACCTGCCGATGAACTTGTGTGGCTTATCGTGCAGCATGCTTGGAAGGCTCCTGACACCATCAAAGTTATTCCCTGGAGGCCAGATAAGATTTTGTCCCCTCCTGCTACAGATCCCCATTGGTCAAAAAGTCTTCCTGTGGATGCTTTAGTGGTGGCAGCTGCAACAAAAAAGGATCTGGCAGAAGAAGAAAGCCAGACTGTCTATCCACCTAACATAGAGTCCTGGGCCCTGGACAGGATAGGGAAGTGCACCTTTGCATCAGCGACCTTTACTACCAGGTCCCTGAATTATATGGCACACTTTACCAGGCTTCTCTGAAACCTTGGCTGGTGCCGTGTTTGATGAGGTCCGTGACAAAGTGGCCTCTCAGCTGGCCACCATTGAGTCAATATCTAACTCCTCTATGAGACTGATATCTCACGCATCAGAAGGAGCAGCTATAGCAGCGGGTTCAGCTGCAGTCTTGAGACGACAGGCCTGGATGCGCTTGTGCATTTTCGCGGAACCCTTTAAGGCTTCCTTTCTTAATGCTCCCATTGAGGCCTCCTCGTCATTTGGACCCAAAGTTAAAAGCACACTGGTCAGATGTGAACAGGACAGTAAGACCCTTTCTGCCATAGGTGTCCGTTATTCTTTCCCTCATCCCAAAACCAAAAGAGTGGGAAGATATGGTTCAAGAAATCTCAGGGTCCTTTCTGTGACACACAGGCTGAGTTCTCCCCTAGAGGCAGAGGGAAAAACTCACTGGGAAGACGCTCCTTTCGGGCAGAGGGGGTCCACGTAACCAGGGTTCCAGGAATTCTTTCCCTGGCCAATCCTACCAGCACTCCTGAAGAGTGGCCCAACTCCTTTCCTCTGGAGGTGGTTGGTGGATGTTTCTCCTTGTACCCTTCTGCTTGGCTAACCATCACCACTGATGCTTGAGTACAAAGGATTATAACCAGAGGTTATCATATCCCCTTCGATCTTTTTCCTGTCCCTTCAAAAAACCTTCCCGACATTCCACCCAGTCAAAGGGAAGAAGCAGCATTAGAGACAGAAAAGCTGCTAAGAAAGAGAGTCATCCAAATAGTCCCTCCAGACTAGATAGGATCTGGATTCTACTCAAGACTATTTTTGGTGCCAAAGAAAACCGGGGACTGGAGACCAATTTTGGATCTCAGTGTATTGAACAAGTTTGTGAGAGTACAAAAATTCCGGATGGTCACAATACAGTCTATCTTCCCGCTTTTGGAAAAAGACGATTGGATGTGCTCGATAGATCTTTAAGATGCGTACTACCACATAAATGTGGACAGGCCATCAAGAAGATTTCTGTGCTTCCGTGTGGGAGCCAGTCACTACCAGATCAGAGTACTGCCCTTCGGACTCTCTACAGCCCCCAGAGTGTTCACAAAGTGCATGGCAGTTGTCACAGCTCACTTGCAACTTCAAGGATTCCAGGTGTTTCCACACCTAGATGACTGGCTCATTTCCGCCCCCACCAGACATCTATTGGAAGAAACTCTGGCATACTCTCTCCTCACTGCACAAAGGCTAGGCATAACCATAAAGTGGCAAAAATCCAATCTCACCCCATCTCAGTCAACAGAATTTATAGGGGTTATCTTGGACACAAAGAACTGCAGAGCTGCCATCCCAGAGCACAGAATTTTAAGGATAAAGCAACAACTGATTCCAATCCTTTCAAGGGAGAAATCCACGGCTCACTCAGTTCTACAGCTGTTGGGCTCCATGGCAGCCTCCATCACCATTGTCCCCCTGGCCATATTTCACATGAGGCTTCTACAACGGCTACTGCTCACCCAATGGTATCCCTTTCAGCATCCTCTTTCAGCCATGACTCTAGTAACCCACAGGTGCAAACAGGATTTAAATTGGTGGATGACACACAATCTGTCACAATGGTCTCACCCCCCCCCCCAGCAACCCAAGGCCACAGTGACCACAGATGCCTCCCTGATGGGGTGGGTGGGGCTATGTCAGGGACAGACATTCCAAGCCACTTGGTCCGAACTGGAGGCCCATCTGCATATAAATGTTCTAGAGCTGAGGGCGGTGCTTCTGGCATTGCAAGCATTCTATCCCCTGCTGCCATCTGGGACAATTGCAATTCAATCAGACAACATGGCAGTGGTTTGGTACATCAACAAGCAAGGTGGAACCAAATCTTGCCCCCTTTGTCAAGAGGCCATGAGTATATGGCAATGGCCGATGGCTACCAAACTTTTTCTTCTAGCAATGCCCATTCCTGGGAGTTCCAACTTGATAGCAGACAGACTCAGCAGGTGCATTCTTCAACCTCACGAGTGGTCCCTGAATCCCTTGATAGTGGCGGAGATCTTTCACCGCTGGGGCCGTCCTTGCTGTGACCTCTTTGCATCCCAGACCAACTATAAATGCAGCAACTACTTCGCCCTGATTCCCCCTCTGGGACAGTCATCCAGGGAAGCTCTAGTCCATGATTGGCCCTCGGGTCTTCTTTACACATTCCCACCCTTTCCCCTCATTCCCCAGTTTCTGAAGAAAGCCCATCAGTTGAAGAGCAAGGTGATCCTCATAGCACCATATTGGCCTTGACAGATTTGGTTCCCCTTCCTTTGGCCTCACCTACTAGATCGACCATGGATTCTCCATCCAACCCCGGAGTTGATCTCACACCCACAGAACCTGATTCATCCCAGCTTGAACAGCCTGAAGCTAACGGCTTGGCTACTCCAATTCCCTTGATTGCCAGGCAGAATATTTTAAAAGGTCAATTAATTAGATCCAGTAGGATGACCTCTGAGGATGCAGATTATTTATTGGATAGCAGGTTTATTATTGATATGTTCAAGGAAAGGGGATACCCTTCCTTCTTATGTGATGAAGTGTATGATACTGTGTTAGAAGGCCGGAAGGATAGATTTTCCCCCATTCTAGGGTGTTATAATAATAATGACAGCAATTCACCTGCGTCAATAGGTGCATCCAATGATACAGCTTCATCCAGTACAGTCAACAATTATTCTTCAGCATATGTTATGGACTATACCAGATTCCTTTATACTCAAAAGGGTCTTAAACAAGGAATGGGAAAAATTCAAGAAATTACAGATCCTGGACAACCTGAAGAGTGAACCTAATAAATCTGTATATAGAAGAGATATCAATTTAAAAACATTTTGAATTTGGTGGAACAAGCACTGCTAATTTTCAAAACCACAAAAAGGGAACTTTCAAGTGTGGATCTTGTTCACAGTGCCAACATATTCAAACTGGGTCATTATTAACTATTCCAGATCGCAACAAAACTATCACCAGTAATGCTTTTGCCAACTGTAACACCCAAGGAGTAGTGTACATTGCCACATGCCACTCCTGTTCTTCCTTCTATGTTGGAAAAACAGAAAGGAAATTAAAATCAAGAATCTATGAACACAATTACGAAATTAGAAAGGGGAATATTAATAATGCTTTATTCCGACACTCACAAAAATGTACTAATTCCACCTTTCTTTTTTTTGTACTTGAAATTGTGCCCAAAGAAATCAGGGGTGGCATGTGGGAAACTAAATTGGAGTACAGAGAACTATATTGGCAGATAGTTTTGGATGCTACTAGGGAGCCTGGTTTAAATGACATGCTCTCTATAGTGCCTGTATTAAAATTGAGAGCAGCCAAATTGTAATGTTTATTTTGGTCACTAGATGGAGACAAAGACTATATTAACATCCCTGGCAATTTAATGCAGCATACAATAACAAACATAATATTTCACAAGTACTGTGTATTATCTGTTTTAATATGAGTTTTACAATAACCAGCACATGAATTATACCAAATGTTTTTATTTGGAATATTTTAAGTATATGTTTTTTATATGAAGAAATAAATATCTATGTGTTTTTAACTTTAGATTTAAATTCAATGTTTTAAATATTTAACTCAATCAAGTGATTCATATCATTCAATTATTCACTTTCATTCTGTTGTATATAAGCAGCACTGATCATACTTGAATGTATTTCTGATGAAGAAACTCGAAAACGTATGTCCTTTCGGGAAAGCGTTATTAAATCTTTTGGATTAAAACAAGTGATTCTGGTGTCACAATTTTGTATTTTCCAGTGGATTATTACTTGAAACTTGGTTGCTGTACTCATACCCTTATTTGGGTCCTTTAGAGTGGATATATCTTGTGGTTTTTGTCTCGTTTTTTCACTCTTTCCATCAATTAACAACATATGCTTTTAAAGTTCATCTGTACCCAAAGAATTTAAATTGATCTACAGAAGTCTCATGCAGAAGAAATCACAGTACAAGCCATACAATTCAATATTCTTCTTCAGATGCCAGACTACCACTAATGGTTGTTATCTGCAAAATATTTGCAAAAAATATATATTTTCTCAACATTCTACTGAATTTTGGGAAGGCATGTCTATTCTCACGGCTGGACAGAATCAGAATTCAGTTTACACAGAATAGCATCATGATCTGCTATTGTTAATCCTCATTCATTCCTTCCGTATCAGAACCGAGTCGGCCATTTTCCAAGCTCGCGTCAGCTTCAAACTCTCGAGCTAAACTCTTACCTACAATCCCCCTCTCCCTGTTACCTCATATTTCGTTTGCTGCATTGCCATTCGGTCGTGTCAAGCTGCTTCTCTTGAGCTAAGTACAGTTGTTTGTTGTTTAATAACCATTTATATTACTTTTCTGTCCGAAAAGTTTCTATTTCATTGTCTCTTACCCTGTCGCATCTAGCAATCATATTTTCTTCAGGTTTTTCTTCTCTTTTCTCTACCTTTTTACCACGAGGTATTTCCCCTTACCATCATTGGTTATCCCTCCCTTTTTCTCATACCTTCAGGTATTCTTTTGTACCATTGCTGGTACCCTTTCTGCTTTCTCTTTTAGCTATTATGGCAGATAAGAAAGGTAGTCTGGGGTTTAAACAGTGTTCTGATTGTGGACACAAACTACCTACTTCTGATGCACACTCTTTGTGCATTTATTGTTTGGGGGCGTCCCACTTGTCTGTTGACCTGCCCTGTACTATTTGTGAGAACTTTTTAAATAGAACCTTGTTGGAAAGGAAAAACAAGCTGTTACTGAAGGGACTTCTTAAATCTCCATTTTCAGAGGCTATTTCTGGGATGGAAATTCAGTCGGCACAGACCTTGACCACGTTGGCTCTGAGACCTTCCTCGGAACCGACGCCTTTATTGTTGACTCCAGTTTTGTCGGTTCCATCTTCGGTACCGATAACCACTTGGCACCGATCCCTGTGTCGGTGCAGACCATGACCTCGGCACCAATGACTTCTTCAGTGCAGACACCTGTAGTCCAGTCTCTCTCGGCACCATTGTTCTCGGTGCCCATCTCACCAGTCCACACCAAGTTTGCCTCTTCTGTGGACAGGCCTGTTTCTCCCTCAGCCTGCGTGAGGTCCACTAGAAGCCTTTCCGCACACGATGTGTTGTGTCTTGTGGATCAGGTACTCTTGGCCAGAGGTATCCCACCCCCCCAGGAACCATCCTTCCTTGGGAGGTGATCACCCATCTCCAAAGACCCTTTTTATTCTCCTCCTTCATTGCCTTTGAAGTCCATGGATATAGCACAATCTTCCCCTTCTGCGGTTCCCTTTATGGATCTCACTAAGGAACCGCAGTTGCCTTCATGGCAGGAAAGTTTTGCTACGACCCAGGATGTCAGTTGTGACACACATAGTTTGCTGCTCCACAGTCATCCAAGGACTCCGGGTTGGCAGGCTGAGCCACTTAGGGCAGGGGTGACCCCTGTCCTAGACATTCACTCCTCTTCAGGTGGACCAGTCTTCCAACTGATGAAGAAGGCTTTCACTGCTGCTGGTGATACTGGACTGTCTATCCCTCCACCCTCCTCTGGTACACTGGTTTCACAAGTCGCACCGAGCGGACACTGGGTGCAAGGGCCTCAGGACATATTCCCACAGGAAACCCCTTTTCCGCTGTCTTCCCCAGCTTCTCCCACTGCAGAAGTCCACCGGAAAAGTTTGTGTAAGAGGAAGCACATGGACTCCACAGAAGAGTCCCTCACTGAAGACACAGATTTTGATGAGGGGGAAGGATCCCCTCGGTCACCCTCTGAGGTATCCTTTGGTGATATCCTCGAAATCCTGAAACAGAGAGGTGACTGGCAGTCCTCTAATCCTACCTCTGAGGAATCTGTGTTCCTGCAGGCTTTTTGCGCCCAGCCCCCCTACCTCCTGAGTTACTCCACCTGCCGATGAACTTGTGTGGCTTATCGTGCAGCATGCTTGGAAGGCTCCTGACACCATCAAAGTTATTCCCTGGAGGCCAGATAAGATTTTGTCCCCTCCTGCTACAGATCCCCATTGGTCAAAAAGTCTTCCTGTGGATGCTTTAGTGGTGGCAGCTGCAACAAAAAAGGATCTGGCAGAAGAAGAAAGCCAGACTGTCTATCCACCTAACATAGAGTCCCGGGCCCTGGACAGGATAGGGAAGTGCACCTTTGCATCAGCGACCTTTACTATCAGGTCCCTGAATTATATGGCACACTTTACCAGGCTTCAAAGGGATCTGATTTCTGAACTCTCTGAAACTTTGGCTGGTGCCATGTTTGATGAGGTCCATGACAAAGTGGCCTCTCAGATGGCCACCATTGAGTCAACATCTAACTCCTCTATGAGACTGATATCTCATGCATCAGAAGGAGTAGCTATAGCAGCAGGTTCAGCTGCAGTCTTGAGACGACAGGCCTGGATGCGCTTGTGCATTTTCGCGGAACCCTTTAAGGCTTCCTTTCTTAATGCTCGCATTGAGGCCTCCTTGTTGTTTGGACCCAAAGTTAAAAACACACTGGCCAGATGTGAACAGGACGGTAAGACCCTTTCTGCCATAGGTGTCTGTTATTCTTTCCCTCATCCCAAAACCAAAAGAGTGCGAAGATATGATTCAAGAAATCTCAGGGTCCTTTCCATGACACACAGGCCAAGTTCTCCCCTAGAGGCAGAGGGAAAAACTCACCGGGAAGACGCTCCTTTTGGGCAGAGGGGGTCCATGTAACCAGGGTTCCAGGAATTCTTTCCCTGGCCAATCCTACCAGCACTCCTGAAGAGCGTCCCAACTCCTTTCCTCTGGAGGTGGTTGGGGGATGTTTCTCCTTGTACCCTTCTGCCTGGCTAACTATCACCACCGATGCTTGAGTGCAAAAGATTATAACCAGAGGTTATCATATCCCCTTCTATCTTTTTCCTGTCCCTTCAAAAAACCTTCCTGATGTTCCACCCAGTCAAAGGGAAGAAGCAGTATTAGAAAAAGAAAAGCTGCTAAGAAAGAGAGTCATCCAAATAGTTCCTCCAGACCAGATAGGATCTGGATTCCACTCAAGACTATTTTTGGTGCCAAAGAAAACTGGGGACTGGAGACCAATTTTGGATCTCAGTTTATTGAACAAGTTTGTGAGAGTACAGAAATTCTGGATGGTCACACTACAGTCTATCTTCCCGCTTTTGGAAAAAGACGATTGGATGTGCTCGATAGATCTTTAAGATGCGTACTACCACATAAAGGTGGACAGGCCATCAAGAAGATTTCTGCACTTCCGTGTGGGAGCCAGTCACTACCAGTTCAGAGTACTGCCCTTCGGACTGTCTACAGCCCCCAGAGTGTTCACAAAGTGCATGGCAGTTGTCACAGCTCACTTGCAACTTCAAGGATTCCAGGTGTTTCCACACCTAGATGACTGGCTCATTTCTCCCCCCACCAGACATCTATTGGAAGAAGCCCTGGCATACTCTCTCCTCACTGCACAAAGGTTAGGCATAACCATAAAGTGGCAAAAATCCAATCTCACCCCATCTCAGGCGACAGAATTCATAGGGGTTATCTTGGACACAAAGAACTGCAGAGTTGCCATCCCAGAGCACAGAATTTTAAGGATAAAGCAACAACTAATTCCAATCCTTTCAAGGGAGAAATCCACGGCTCACTCAATTCTACAGCTGTTGGGCTCCATGGCAGCCTCCATCACCATTGTCCCCCTGGCCAGATTTCACATGAGGCTTCTACAATGGCTACTGCTCACTCAATGGTATCCCTTTCAGCATCCTCTTTCAACCATGACTCTAGTAACCCACAGGTGCAAACAGGATTTAAATTGGTGGATGACACAATCTGTCACAATGGTCTCGCCCCCCCCCCCAGCAACCCAAGGCCACAGTGACCACAGATGCCTCCCTGATGGGGTGGGTGGGGCTATGTCAGGGACAGACAGTCCAAGCCACTTGGTCCGAAATGGAGGCCCATCTGCATATAAATGTTCTAGATCTGAGGGCGGTGCTTCTGGCGTTGCAAGCATTCCATCCCCTGCTGCCGTCTGGGACAATTGCAATTCAATCAGACAACATGGCAGTGGTCTGGTACATCAACAAGCAAGGTGGAACCAAATCTTACCCCCTTTGTCGAGAGGCCATGAGGATATGGCAATGGGCAATGGCTACCAAACTTTTTCTTCTAGCAACGCACATTCCTGGGAGTTCCAACTTGATAGCAGACAGACTCAGCAGGTGCATTCTTCAATCTGACGAGTGGTCCCTGAATCCCTTGATAGCGGCGGATATCTTTCACCGCTGGGGCCGTCCTTGCTGTGACCTCTTTGCATCCCTGACCAACTATAAATGCAGCAACTACTTTGCCCTGATTCCCCCTCATCCAGGGAAGCTCTAGTCCATGATTGGCCCTTGGGTCTTCTTTACACATTCCCACCCTTTCCCCTCATTCCCCAGTTTCTGAAGAAAGCCCGTTGGTTGAAGAGCAAGGTGATCCTCATAGCACCATATTGGCCTCGACAGATTTGGTTTCATTTCCTTTGGCCTCACCTACTAGATTCACCATGGATTCTCCATCCAACCCCGGAGTTGATCTGACATCCACAGAACCTTATTCATCCCAACTTGAACAGCCTAAAGCTCACAGCTTGGCTACTGCAATTCCCTTGATTGCCAGGCAGAATGATCTTTCTTTACCAGTATGTGACATTCTCATTGCATCTCATAAGTCTTCCACTAGAATTACTTATCTGAGCAAGTGGAAAAGATTTACCTGTTGGCTGAAAGATAAACAAGTAGATCCCTTCTCAGCACCAGTGTCGATAATACTAGACTATCTGGCCGATCTTTTCCAGTCGGGTCTATTGGCCTCTACCATCTTCATTTGGCTACAATTTCTAATTTTCATGAGGGTGTCCAAGATTCCTTTCTTATGTCCCACAAATTGTGCAAGACCTTCATAAAAGGTGTGAATCATCTGAAGCCACTTTTTAGAGAATCTATTCAACCATGGGATTTATCATTAATTCTACAAGCTCTGACAATGCCACCTTTCGAACCGCTTCTTCTTGTGACCTCAAGCATTTGTCATGGAAAAACCTTGTTTTGGTTCACCATTACTTCTGCCAGATGTATTTCTGAGCTTCAAGCTTTATGTATCAAGAGTCCATGCTTGATTTTTCATAGAGATAGAGTGTCTCTGAGAACTAATCCATCATTTCTACCAAAAGTGATCTCTGAAATGTCCATTAATCAAGCCATTGAATTGCCAGTTTTCTTTCCCAATCATTCAAACAGAGGAGAGTGTTGCCTACATACCCTAGATATCCACAGGCAAATCCATTTTTACTTAAACAGGACTAGGTCCTTTCATAAATCTGACCAGTTATTTTTGGCCTTTTCTGGACCTAGATTAGGATCTGCTGTTGCTAAGGTCACATTAGGTAGATGGTTGAAGGATTGTGTGACCTTTATTTACACACAACATAATATCTCGTTGCGTACTACCATGAAAGCTCATTCAACAAGGTCGGTGGCAACTTCTGCTGCCTTCCATGCTAGAGCTTCTTTACATGACATCTGTGCAGCTGCAACTTGGGCTACACCTCATACCTTCATCAATCATTACAAATTGGATTTGGCCTCCAGAAAAAGAGCATCTTTTGGTTCTATGGTGCTCAGGAATGTCCTTCCACGAGAGCCTCCCAGGAATAGAGGTAGCTGGGGACTCTGTCCCATACATAAGGCATGAATGAGGATTAACAATATCAGATAAAGAAGTTATGTCTTACCATAACATTCCATCTGTATTGTTGATACTCGTTCAGTAATTACGACCCTCCCTCCTTCCCCCTCCTGTGGTTTCTAGTGGATCTCACCATCCGGTTCTCTTAGGTTATTTGAACAGAGGTAGCCTCTAGCTTTTTTGACTTGCAAACTCAGTCTGAGGTAACAGGGAGAGGGGGATCATGGGTAAGAGTTTAGCTCGAGAGTTTGAAGCTGACGCGAGCTTGGAAAATGGCCGGCTCGGTTCCGAGGTCGGAACTGATACCCATATGTAATGACTGAACGAGGATCAATAATACAGATGGAACGTTATGGCAAGACATAACTTCTTTTTCAGTAATAGCCGTGGTGGTGCAGCGGTAGCATTGTTGTCTCACAGCAAGAGGTTTTCCTGTTCAATTTTTGGCTGGAGTGCCTTCTGTGTGGAGTCTGCATGTTCTCCCCACAGTCTAGTGGCGTTTGAAAGACATGCATGAATGGGCGTGCCTTCGCTGAAGGTTGGGTGTTGGGCTAGCAACTCGGCACCGTAAAAATCTACTGCCGATCATTAGCGGACCGGAGTTCCGCTGTGGCGACCCCTAACCGGGAAAAGACAAACAACATCATGTTCAGTAACCGAGTATTGCAAACAAAGTTAGAAAGTATGCCACATCAGTATTAAAGCATCCAATTTTTCCTGGCAGCAAAGCGTCACACATTTCAGGTTGTATTTTTACGAATATATTACTGTTTTATAGCACTATCAGCATTAGTACAGTTTTCAGTAACATTGTAATAGACTAACCTGCAACAGATTTCTGTGACAAGGTTTTCTTTCCATATAACCACATTTAAAGTGGTAAAAGTTGTCCATAAATTCAAGAAAAAAAAAGAAGAAATTCATGGAGTGTAGAGCACCATGAAGAAGTTCTGATCAAATTATTTCTGATCTAGCCTAACTTGGATTTTTTATGTTATGTTCTATTATTGTACTTGAAAAACTCATTGCTTTTTGTTTTAAGTATGCTGCAAATTGTTTACTTGGGCTCCTTTTGCACATTCTACAACCTGATTTTGTTGATCTCTGAAAAAAATGAAAAATAAGTTTGAACAAAAAAATCTATTGCAAAGAGTCTTAATGACAATAAATACATTACAAGTATTCAGTAGTATCAAATGACATGCACCAAAATAACCAAAAAAATCTTGCTACAAAAGGCATTTTTTAAAAAAAAATCATCTTAAAAGGAGTGATTTCATAGAGGACCTAATGTACAAAACACATTTTATAGCTATATATAGTAATACACTGTAGGCTGGCGTGAAAGTAATCAGTTTGCTTTTAAACGCTTTAAAAGCAAACATTTTTATCTTAAACTGATATTGAATGTACTGTTTTCTCCAATATAGATTTTGCTTTATAAGTTCCAAACAGAAGTCAGCAGAGGGCAGTAGAGGCTCACAATAATGAACAAACTATTACCAGTCTAACCAAAAGGTAAGCTTTCCTACATTGCTTATGTATTTGAGTGTGTCTGCATTTCCCAAATTTTTATTTCCAGAATTAGGGCCAAATCAAAAAATAACAATAGAAAAGGCCTAAAACATGGGATCATTTTTTTAAATATTGAGCTAAAATTAGGCACAGATGAGAGGAAGTTTTACTCGGATTGTCCTGAATTAGTTTATTGCTTAAGCAGGTTTTGTGCAGCTTTCCTTCCTGCTTTATTCAGAATGTGTACTTAGTTTTCATTTTGTTTGCAGCACACGTATAACAATGCTGTATGCACCACTGATTTGTAATTTGATTACTGTGCATACATTGGATTTTTTCTACAGAATGTAGAATGTTGCAACTTGGACTATGATTCAAACTTTGTCCAGTACCTTTTTTATTTTTTATCCTGCCTAGCACTGTTTCATGAGTACCAACATTTCCTTTCAAGTCCCACTGGTATGGAAGGTGAAAGGAGGCAGAAGAATGGTGTGACCAGTGTACCATTTGGTATGTTATACTACAGGCTAAGGACAGTTGATATGTGAGATTACAGTATTTTATGTATTTCTTTGGTATTTGTATGGCTGTTTTCAAGTGTGACTATTGATGACCCACAAACGAATGTTGTCTGTGTTAAACAATCAAACATTGTAACTGTGTATACTTCAAGACCCTCCTAAGAAAGCAAAAAAAAAAAAGCGCTGACGTTCACATTAACTTTGTAAAGACAGATAATGCACAGCGGATGAAATAGAGAAGATATCTTACAGTGATTATGAATTTCCTGGAAGCAATAGCAGTGTTAAAAGTCTTCAACAAAGCACCAAAATAAGGGCTGTAGTGACAGTGTGAAGGCTAGGAATATGGTAGGACGTGCATAGTATGCAGTCGTGAATGGA